>NC_139694.1:8586630-8743917 GCF_964106915.1 Podarcis gaigeae | reverse complement strand
CATTATGACAGGTGGTGGAAGGAGCGAGCCACATTCCAGTGAGTGAGCCTGTCCCTGGCTCTGCTACTGGTGTTGGCCCTCTCACTGGTCAAAGCTGAAGGAGTTAAGGGGCAGAGGGATTAGGAGAGAGACCCGGCTGGGGAAGAGGAAACAGGTTTGTAAACATAACTGAAACTTTAGGTTAATTTTTTTAAGTAAACAAAGAAGAATTAATCCTAATCAAAGAGGGACAGTCAATTGTGGACAAAAGATGGACTTTGAGAAAGTCCCCAAATGAAAGCTCAGCCAAGCAAAATCTAAACTGAAAACTCAGAAAAATACCAAGATGAAGAAGTTAAGGATAATCACCAAAACAAAAAACACCACATGACAACTAGAGAAGCCAAGAGAAAATGAAGGAATATGAAGGGGATAAATCAAGTTTTGCTTACTTTTCAAACTAACTAGTCTTTGGATGTAAAAAGGAGCACATGAAAGCACATAGATGGATATGAAGTTTGCTTAAAGCACAGTGAAAATAGGTAGCGGAAATGGAAAGTTTTTCTTTTAAAAGGCAACTGGAGAAGCCATCTGATGTTAGGAAAAGTCTGAGGTTTTCATTGCTGAAGCTAGAAAAGCCAAGATTGGGAAGACTTTAGCACAGGAAAGACTTAGAAGCAAGAAATGTTGGTGGATCCAGGCTGATGAAGTGTAGCTGGTAACACAATAACTGAAAGCCCTCTGCAATGTTCTTAGTATATGTAATACTTTGATAATAAGTTTTTTACTGAAGCCAGAAATAGAAGAGATGAGAAGAGAGGGATTTTGGGAGCATACTGACTTCTTGTCTCTTGCTAGAAAGTCTGGAAAGTCCTTGTGTGGACTACCTTCCTGAGGTTATAATAACAACAGGTTATTTATACCCCGTCCATCTGGCTGGGTTTCCCCAGCCACTCTGGGCTGCTCCCAAATATTTCATATTTAATTTTTTTATTTAAAAAATACTATAATACTGTTGATTCCAGTGTGGAAAAGCAAAGAAGGCATTTTGAGGATGAAGCTGCTGGGAGGAAAAAAAAGATAAGGTAGAAAAGGCATTTATCCTGCAATATCAGGTGTAATTTGGACCATAATTTGGATCTGGAAATAGAGTCAAAGGCCAATTTCAGGTCCATAAAGGCCACAAATAGTTTTCCCTGTAAAGGTTTTCGTATACCTCTCAGCTAGGAGGGACAGCACTAGGCAATGGTCTGATGTTGAGTGATTCTTGTAAAAGGTGGCCTGAGCTTCAGATATTATGTTATTGTCATTCAGAAAAGTTGTCAGTTTGATACAGAGAAAGCGGGCATACAGCTTTCCTATTATAGAGAGCAAACCTATAATTAGAAGGCATGTTTGACTGACCTTTCTTAAAAATTGGGACAACTATTGCATGTTTCCAACTGATCCGTACTTTGCCTGAATTGTTAACTGCTGTAAAAAGTGCAGGAAGAAGAGGGGCCCACCAGTGCTGGTTTGATGTAATCAACTCATCTGGAATAAAGTCGTTTCCCAGGGTCTTCAGGTTCCTAATTAAAGTGTAGGCCTCTTCTGCTGTAACCAGGTTCCATCATGGGAGCAATGACATTTCTGCATCTGAATCTTCATCATAAAAGCAGGGGAGGAGTTCAAATTGTAAATATTTTTCTGAAATGGTTTCCCATAGCTAGGGACTGGGGAACTGTTACTTAGCATACCGGATACCAATTGCCAGAAGTGTTTGACTTCATTATTTGGTGAAGCGTTCAGTAACAGGGACCAGGAATTTTGTTCAAACTGCCTTTTTTGTGGCCAAAAGGGTTTTGTAATCTTTTCTGATATTTAAATAAGTTGGAGGTAGATAATTTAAACCAGTGTTTCTATAAGCCAAATGAGAGTCCCTTAAGGCTTTCTTCTTCATGTGGCACTCTTGGTCAAACCAGTTGCTCCCCCTTTAACAATGTTGGGCTTACTGGCTAGATTTGTGTTCACTGAGACCACATCCTGCAAGTACTCAATGAGATTTCCGTAAGCCGCCAGGGAAGAATCTATTGAAAGAGCATTAATTATAGTTGATCTTAAACTAATTGCAGTTTGCGAATTCAGTCTGGTCTCGGCTAAGATAGCCAGCTCAGGGGTCCATTTTTTCCTACGCTTTGCTGACCTTTTAGCTTGACCGTTTATCTCTTGTTCTATGTGTGACCTCCGATCTGAGTTTTGGCCTAAGATGGAGAGAATAAGAGGGAGGTGATCACTCTCAGTTCTGTTATCAATACTAAAGTTTTTGATTGATTTAAAGGTCTTCCTGTTTGTGAGACAATAGTCTACTGTGCTGGCTCCATTAATATTTATGAATGTAAACTCTCCTTCGCTGCCCAAAGGAAACACCCCATTTACAATCATAAGGTAAAGACTTACTGTATCTCAAGTAGTTCTCAATGCCAGCTGATGATGAGGGCTTGGATTGATTGGAGTCACTCCGACTGCACAGACAATTCGGCAGCAAAGGGTTTCATTCTGTGTCTTCAAAAACATGCCTCAAGATAATTATATAATCCTGTAGGCAGGTCTTGTATTTCAGAAGTAGTTTTGGAGTAACTGAATCAGAGAATGATAATAAAAGTCTAGAATGCTGAGAGTCCAATGAAAGCAGGTTTACCGTGGTAAGATTGTCACGCTGGATGTTTAGCAGCAGTTTGGAATTTCGCTTTGCACTTGCGATTGAATTCCAGAAAGGGAGCAGGCCATTAAAAGGGTAAACATCGAGAACTACTTGAGAGCTTTGCAGGATTAGTTTGCTGTTTTCATGTTTGTTAATCTTTCTGTAAGAGGTTTCACGGGTTCTGGCACAAGAACAGCTACACCCCTGAGTTTGAAGATCTTGTTAAGAGCGCTGTGGCCAGACTCTTGGGTGGCAATAGGACTGTTCTGGGTCGCCAACAGCGCCAACTCAGCCAGGAGGGACACTACCTTTTCTAATTTTAGGTTAATTTCCCCTACCATTCTTGCTGTTAACAAACAGTGGTCCGCAAGTACAGTACTTCAGCATAAGGTGGTACACCCTCAGCTGTTTTGTTTGTTTGTTTGTTTGTTTGTTTGTTTGTTTGTTTAATCTCATTTTCTGTAAGATTGGTGGAAGGTGACTGGGGACAAACTAGTGATTCTAGATGTCTCTCTTCTGCCCCTCTAGATTAATGGTTCATCCAGCTTCAAATAAAATGGCAGTCAAAATGGTATTCCATGACTGAAGGACATTTAGGTGAGTATCCCTTGGTTGGCCAGGGAGAAAATCTCTGTTGTGTTCCGTCTGCAACTCATTGTTCTAAGACTCTTTCAGGTTGCAGTGACTGAGTTGTCAGAAAAGGCCCTATTCCATGTCATCACAATGAGGTTCACCTTCAGGTAGGAGAACACTCCTCCTTTTGTTCCAGCCCTTCTCTCCTTTTGTTCCAGCTCGTCTTTCCGTCAGGTTTCTCAGAGTATCCCTTGCATGTCTAGGGGGAAATCTCTATTGTGTTCCATCTGCAACTCATTGGGCTGACTCTTTCAGGTTGGGGTGACTGAGTCGTCAGAAGAGGCCCTATTCCGTGTCACCACATTGAGGCTCACCTGCAGGTAGGAGAAGACTTCTTTTCTTCCAGCTCTTCTTTCCTTCAGGCTTTGCAGAGTTCCGTGTACCTGAAGTGAGAGTCGCCTACACTTGGACTGTGTTGCTTTAGGTAAGTTCACATTCCACCACTCAGTCGTCTGTTTTCAAAACAATGTCTTTGGTATTGGTCTCTCCTTTTCCTCCTTTTCTTTTCTGCTGGTCTCTCCACAGGTCTCCCCAAAGAGCTCTTCTTAACCTCTTAAGGTTTTCTTTTTCCTGAGAGAACATTCACAGAATGTTCTCTCAGGTTTTGCTTTTCCCCTTTTTGCATTGCTCAAAAAAAAAAGCAAAAGACGCTGGTGGTCGGCACTCCTGGTTCCCAGGACGGGGTTCAAATCCCTGCGGTGTCCATGCTTACTTCCAATGCAGCTGCTAACTCTCTCTATTTCTCTCTATCCCTCTCTGTCTCTCTGTCTCTCTCTCTCTCTCTCTCTCTCTCTCTCTCTCTCTCTCTCTCTCTATCCCACACTGCCCAAATAACCAATTGGCTCCCTTTTTCTTAAGCCAAAGTGTTAGCATGGGAGGGTGGTGACTTCAGTGGCTGAGCTTGATTCTTAACTCCACCGTTGCGCCAAAGGACCATTTCAAGCGCCACCTTCCTGGCAATGTGCTGTTGCTGGGAAGATGCTCACTTGATGCACCGCTGGTTGTGTGTCTAGGTCGGCTGGATCAGGTGGCTGCTTCCCCTCCTAGCGTTCCCAGTCACTGGTGTGAGAAGTCTCTCTATGGATCTGGTCTGCCTGCATTCCAGACACTACTGGAGGAGCAATTCTCCCTGCAAAGGTAACAGACAAGGTGGCCTTATGGGGGAAACATGCTGTGGAGCTTGCTACGTAGGGTGGTTTTGTTTTTTAACAATTCATGATCAATAGCTTCCCAATCTTCTGTCAGTAAATGGTGGATCATGAAGCAAGGAGAATTGGGAGGAGACCTGGGTAAGGTGTGAGGCAGATGCAGTTGCATCTTTGATTACAGGTGTTCTGGCAACTTAGAAAGCTCAGTGTCTGTGTTTGCTTGCTTTCAGATTGGCAGATGCAACCAAACTATTGTCCAAGGCAGCCTCTGTTTCAAGGCCAGATGTGATGTGCTTTCTCATAACAGTGAGTCTGTTTTTGGAGGTCACATGGCAAGCCTGTAAATTAAAAATATATTTTTGAAATAAAAAGTGTCAACAGAGAGATTTCCAGTGCAATCCTATGCATTACTCAGGAGTAAACCCACCTGGGTTCAAAGGGACTTATTCCCAGCTAAGTGTGTGTAGGATTGTAGCCTTTATGATGCATCAGACTTGGTCTACATCTGCTTTTAAGGGGACATAAAAACACTTGAGTAAATATAGGATGCAAAGATTTGTTAATAAACTTGAGGCATGAGCCGTCCAAAGGTAAGTAAGCACTTTTGCATCTCATTCGCTTTAGTGAGAGAAAGTCAAGAAGGTGTTTAAATCTTCCATGGACACACACTGCTTACGTTGGTCTGGATTGTGCCCTTGCATTTTTCAAATAATTACTGACAAGCCCAGGAAGTCCCCAAGAATGGTGCCATTTAGTCACGATGGAGAATGATTGGCTTTTTAAAAAGCAGGGTAAAGGGAGGTTAACTGCAAGCGTTACAGCAAATGTTCACTTCTAGCCCTTGCCATAAAACTAATTAACAACACCATCTAATAATAAATCAGGTTTTAAAATCCTGAGTCCTAGTGTGATCTTCCCGGAGCATCCCTGTGATCCATCATTGGCTCCAGGCAGAGGACAATTGACCTTTCAAGAGACGAAGAGATGAGGCAATCAGGGATGACTATGACAGGAGCGCAGGAAACGGAATCTGAAGCAGAAAATTGCTCTCACCGTATTACTAACACATCTAATTTGAGGACATCCTGGCACAATCAAATTCACACAGAGAGACATGCAGGAAATGGATAGAAAACTGAGGAAGATCTGGTTGTTTGGGGAAGACTTCCTGGAGCTGTGTGTGTGTGTGTGTGTGTGAGAGAGAGAGAGAGAGAGAGAGAGAGAGAGAGAAATAGACCCACAGGTCTTATGAGGGGCCAGACCTGGTGATTAAGGCTTTGGTATTTTATAGTGCCCCAAACTCCACCCTGGGAACCAGCAAGGCAGCGGTCCTCTTGGTTATGTGTATCTGCCTGTCTGTCACCCTGGCAACGAGGCCTAGCTCTAACCTTTTCCCCTCTCCTGCCTGCCTAGCTGATAGCTATTCAATCAAACTTAAGTACCCATAAATACTTTGGAGGGAACTAGTCAGATTACTCCAGGAATGTAGGTGTATAATTTTATCCTTCCAGGCCTGACTGATTGTTTAGCACTATTTTAAGCAAACCTTCATTAGCAAAGAGAATGGAACCTTAGTCAAGAACAATTATTTGGGCACAAGCTAGCAGTTCGAAAGCACATCAAAGTGCAAGTAGATAAATAGGTACCGCTCCGGCGGGAAGGTAAACGGCGTTTCCGTGCGCTGCTCTGGTTCGCCAGAGGCAGCTTAGTCATGCTGGCCACATCACCCAGAAAAACTGTCTGCAGATAAACGCCGGCTCCCTCGGCCAGTAAAGCGAGACGAGCGCCGCAACCCCAGAGTCGTCCGCGACTGGACCTAATGGTCGGGTCCCTTTACCTTTATACAAATGGAAGACTGGGAAAAACTATGGAAAGTAAATTTGAAATTTACTAATTGTATAATTCTGAAAGAGAATTATATGAAAATGATGTATCGATGGTATATAACTCCTGTGAAAATTGCTAAAATGTATAGAAGAAGTTCTAATAAGTGCTGGAAGTGCAAAGAGAAAGAAGGCACTTTTTACCGTATGTGGTGGAATTGTAAAGTAATCAAAAACTACGTACTAGGAAATGATTTATAATGAAATGAAAAAGGTGTTTAAAATGACGTTTGTTTAAAAAACCTAGAAACTTTTTTGTTTGGCATTACAGGACAGAACTTGCCAAAAGAGTGGAAGAAGTTATTCATGTATGCTACAACAGCAGCTAGGAGTTTACTAGCCCAAAAATGGAAGGACAACAAGATACCAACCAAAGAAGAACGGCAAGCAAAATTAATGGACTATGCCAAAATGGCAAAGCTTATGGGAAAACTCAGAGGCAAGGACATTTAAGACTTTTAAAAAGACTGGGAACCGTTATTGTAAAGAAGTGGACTCACTAGCAGGGTTTGAGTAAACACTTACAATTAAGGGGGAAAGTGTATAAGTTAAGGAGCGATAATTGGGGAAATAATAAAATGTAAGATGTAATTTGGAAATACATGGTACAAAATGATAAGAATATAATAATATTTTGTTGAAAGATTTTAAAATTAAGGTAAATAAAACAACCAGAAGTAGCAAATATTTAAAGAACCAGAAGAGGAGGTTGGGGGAAGTCAAGGAAGGGGGACAGAATCTGGATTTATGAATTTTCTATTGTGCTTACATTGATTGTGTTGAATATAAACCTAATAAAGCTCATAAAAAAGAACAATTATTATTAATTATTATTATTTTATTTATACCCCGCCCATTGTGTTGAGTTGCCCCAGCCACTCTGAGTGGCTTCCAACATACAAATAATAATAAAACATCAAATATTAATAGTAACAATCAGATCCTATATAAAAAGTCACATTAACTTTAAAATAAACAACTTATACCAAATAAAACAATATGCTCTTTTTCTTCTCCCTGGTTAATAGCTGCTCACAAAGCTCCTATGTTCTGGAATCTGGTTTTGGATGCCTAGAATTTTGTAAGTCAAGCAACTGTATCCTATGACCCCTAAGAGTGTTGGTTTTCAAGCACCCACAATTGGGTTGCAACATGATCCAAGGTGGGTTGAAACACGAGCACTACCACCATGAAAACAAAGGGTAAATATTAAGAAATGGCTCCCCAAATGCATGTTTGAGTTAAAAATGGGTCCTGGATCTGCAAAGGTTGAAGAGGCATTTCCATGAGTAACCTACCGGTAATTATCAGTTTAGATAATATAAGCTGCTGTATAAATTACTATACAAATTATCCAATTAACTACTTGGATACAAATTATCCAATCAACTGCATGAATGTGACAGTGGATTTAAACTTCTGAGCCTAACTTTGCAATCAGTCATTTTGCTATGTGCTATCCTTGGGGACGTGGGTGGCGCTGTGGCTTAAACCACAGAGCCTAGGACTAGCCGATCAGAAGGTCGGCTGTTCAAATCCCCGCGACGGGGTGAGCTCCCGTTGCTCGGTCCCTGCTCCTGCCCACCTAGCAGTTCGAAAGCACGTCAAAGTACAAGTAGATAAATAGGTACCACTCTGGCGGGAAGGTAAATGGCATTTCCGTGCGCTGCTCTGGTTCGCCACAAGCGGTTTAGTCATGCTGGCCACATGACCTGGAAGCTGTACACAGGCTCCCTCAGCCAGTAAAGCGAGATGAGCGCCGCAACCCCAGAGTCGTCCGCGACTGGACCTAATGGTCAGGGGTCCCTTTACCCTTTACCTTTATATGCAACCACATATTTGAAATGAGAAACTGAGGAAACCCAAAATGGTTCATAGAGGACTATGAACTGTCTAGTTTGTGATGGTGACAAACAATAATCACTGTTTTGACTAGCATCTTTATTTCATTGCTTTTTTAAAAAAATAAATAAATATTTTTTATTGATTTTTTTGTGATGGGAAAGAAAACAAACCACAAACCACAAACTGGTAACAAATTACAAAACAATGGTACTGCACAGGTAAACCATGGAATACAGAGTGAATTGAAACACAGAGCTGGGTAACAGGTGTGTGGGAGAAATACTACCCAAGAAACAAGCTGGGAACATAATTATGAGACCAGGTTGATAAAATAAACCAACACTGCTTGGCCCCAGAAGTTGCATGTGAACTACAGTGGTACCTCAGGTTATGGACGCTTCAGGATACAGACTCCGCTAAGGCAGAAATATTACCTTGGGTTAAGAACTTTGCTTCAGGATGAGAACAGAAATCGCACAGTGGCAGCATGGTGGCAGCGTGAGGCCCCATTGGATAAAGTGGTACCTCAAGGTTAAGAACAGTTTCAGATTAAGAACGGACCTCCAGAACGAATTAAGTTCCTTACCCGAGGTACCACTGCAGTATTCTGCTGCAGGTGAGGAGTTGTAATACACTGTTAGGCATGTTAAGATTGGAATTGTGGTTCCCCAGTGACCTTTGATGGCCTGAGACTTGCTTTTAAAAGTGTGGTATATTTTATAGAGAAGCGCTGGAGCTGATTCACAACCTGCACAGGGAACCCCAGATCTGCCACAGAGGCTGGAGACTGATCATAGTTAAGAGAGAGAGAGAGAGAGAGAGAGAGAGAAAGAGAGAGAGCTACAGTTCTGAGCATCATTAACAAGCTACAGAGGCATGTGTTGTCATGGTGCACACACAGTTAAGTTGCCTCATCCTCACTGTTTTCGGATTTCTCAAAAGGTCTTACCCATTCTGTTTCTGAAATGCGAGCGTGGGATTAGTATTCACACCACAAACACAGGTACGCCTTCCAAGCCACCTTCAACTTTCATCTCTCCCAAGCAGCTCTGGCTCCCAGGTGACTGTTACCTGTGTGATAACCCTGATTTGTCGTAATCACATCGTGCAATTGTGGGTGTACTATATATATATATATATATATATATATATATATATATATATATACAGTGGTACCTCAGGTTACATGCGCTTCAGGTTACATACGCTTCAGGTTACAGACTCCGCTAACCCAGAAATAGTGCTTCAGATTAAGAACTTTGCTTCAGGATAAGAACAGAAATCGTGCTCCAGCGGCGCAGCAGCAGCAGGAGACCCCATTAGCTAAAGTGGTGCTTCAGGTTAAGAACAGTTTCAGGTTAAGAACGGACCTCCGGAACGAATTAACCTGAGGTACCATTGTGTGTGTGTGTGTGTGTGTGTGTGTGTGTAGTGAAGATCTTATTTTTCACATTGTAACAATTATTCTGAATCATTCTTGTGGCCTTTTCTTGAACCGTTACAAATATTTCCATTCTTGGCATCCCTCCGCCCCTGTTTTCCTTTTATATTGCTCAGGAAGTCAGAGTTGCCATCTGGCTAATTTGAAAGCGATTGTTTTTTATGGCCTTACCAGTTGTTGGCTTGCAGGCTGTTTTGGGTGCTCAGGTTTGTTTATTTTTCTAGGTTGTTTTTCTTCTCTCTGCGGGTGCCCAGAGAAATCCTAAAAGCGCATGAATGTTAAGGTCAGGAGGACAGACAGTTAAAGGGGACCACACACCATCTTGTCTCTCTAACCCTTTCTTTTCCTTTTTGAAAACCTAGCTACAAACAGACAGTAATAAAACATTGTGATAGGCAAATCCCTGAAAATCGGTCTCACTGGTGCCAACACACGACCATTTATTTTTGTGCTGCCTTAACATCTCTGTCCTGTCTCCTAGATCTAATGTCTTCCCCCAAATTGAATAGATATAAATGCAAAAACCCAGACAATCCTTAATGAACATACACAGCAGCCTATCACACAATTATTCATTTATTATTACGTTTATAACCTTCCTTTACTCCCAAAAAATCATCCAGTGGTGCAGAAGTCCCCAAATTAACAGGAAAGTCCCCAAGTTAACTATCCAAGTGGGCTTTCACCTGAAGGAATTCCACAGCAGAAAAAGTATTGGCCCTTGCAGTCATCTGTCTTTCTTAAGATAACATTAGGGAGCACAGAGTCTCCCCGGCATATCACAGGCCTAGTAGTTAATAAGGTAGAAAACCAGTGTTTGGACTGTACTTTTTCAACTGTGGTTGGGTGTACCCTCCCTCACGAGGAAAAAAAATATTCTTATGCATAGAAGACAATTGTGTCAGGGAGATGGGTGGTATGAATCATTCAGCTGATATTGAGTTTTCTATATGGCAAAACATCCAGTCACATAAGCTACAACATGCATTCTGAAGTGGCTACGTCCACTTCAGCTCAGCCGGATGATTGATTGATTGATTGATTGATTGATTGATTGATATGCTGCCCATCTAACTGGGTTCCCCCAACCACTCCAGGTGACTCCCAACAAATTAAAACACAGTTAGACACCAAACATTTAAAAACTTCCCTATAAAGGGTTGCCTTCAGATGTCTTCTAAAAGTCAGATCATTGTTATTTCTGTTACATCTGACGGGAAGATGTTCCACAGGGTGGGCACAACTACTGAGAACTCCCTCTTCTCTGGTGCCCTGTGGACACCTAGTCCACAACAACGTTATAGTCCAGATACAGGTTTACCACTGCTGGAAAAAGTAGGGCTTCGGGTACAAAGGGACTCTTATCTCAGGGATTCCGAGACTTGGTCTGGGAAGTCAGGTGATGCTGGAGGACCATTCTCATGGACGTTCTTTCCTCTGATCAGTCAGTTGCTGAGGGAGGTCACCTGGTGCTTTAGCCTGTGTCTTTATCCCCACTGTCTGCACCTTCCAAGGTACCTTCCTACATTTAGCCTGAGGTGTAATGCATTCCTCCGGTTATTCTGGACCAGGAAGTAAACAATCCACACTAAGATTTTGAACTGGGCCCCTGGGTACCAAATGGGAGTCTCTGCCTTGTGATCAAAACATCACCTGCACCTGTGTGCCTGGTCTTTGAAGGCCCCCCTATAAGAGCATTGTGTGATGGATATCACTGCTTGGGAGCAAACTGAAGAACCAGACTACCTAGTCATGGATGCTTTCGCTGAGATCCCTACATTGCAGGGGATTGGACAAGATAAGCCATGGGATCCGTTCCAACTCTACCATTCTATGATTCTATGATCTTAGACAGAGGACCGGCCACGGGGCCAAGCCTGTAGACTCTGTTCTTCTGTTGTAATGTAGGCTTGTCATTGGATCTGAACAGCTTTATTCCTCATGCTGTGAGAAGCCATAAAAATGAAGGACTGAAGCTCATGATGGCCGTACATCCATCAACTTTAGAGATGCAAAGAGGCATTTCCGTGAGTAACCCAATTATCAGTTTAGATCATATAAGCTGCTATATATAATTAGGAGCCACAGTCTTGGGCATCGACTGCAGATGGCCCGCAATTGTTGCCTGAGCTCATTGACAATCAAATTATTTGCACTTCCAGATTTCTGTTGAGGAAAGGTTCAAGTCACTACCCCCGCCCTCGTACAAATGACGGCGGAAGCACTTTTCATTCTGGCCTTCATTGCTTTTGATATATTAGACAATGAAGCAGAAGCGAGACATTTTAGAACCCAATGTGCTGCTCTGGCTTCCATCATTTTCAGTGGTTAATATCTCCTTAGAGAGCAGGGCTTTTCCAGTCAAGACGCTGGAACTTCAGAATACACTTCCTTAGGAGATCGGTCCGGTTTCCTCCAGATGTTGTTTGACTACAAGGACCACCGTCCCTGATCATTGGCTGTGCTTGCTAGGGCTGATGGGAGTCAGAGTCCAACAACACCTAGGCTACCCCTGGAGTAGATGATGGGGACGACGACAATATGCTGTGCCTGAGACGCAGATCCACACCATACATTTGAAGTACTTCCTGTACACATACCTTCCCCAAAGAGTTCTGAGAGCTGTAGTCTTCCCCTCACAGAAATAAAAACTACAGCTCCCAGGATTCTTTGAGGGAAATCATGTGTGCGTTGGATGTGCTTTAAACACCGTATTTACACGAATCTAATGTGCCATCGAATCTTATGTGCACCTCAATTTTCAAAGCCTTGAAACCAAAAATGTATTTCCTATGTTTTTCAAGCTTGCAGTCGCATCTAATGCACCATAAAATATAATGTGCATCCTAATTTTCGTGACGTAATTTGCCCATAAAATGTGCATATTACATTCTAGTAAATACGGTATGTGGCGTGGATCTGATCGCAACAGTGTCGTAGTCAGTCAGAGGAGACAATATTCTGAGCTGGATGGATATATAGTCTAAGCTGGCATGAGGCAGTTTCTTATGACCCCTGGCGACCTGCCCCTCATTGAGGGGTCCCCAGTGTGTGAGCATGCTTATGTGATGTGTCTCTGGTAAGGAGTACACACACACACACACACACACACACACACACAGAGGTCCTTGCAGTGCAAGCCCTCCCTCCATATCTTTCCTCCCTGACATAATTCCATTACAGATGGAGAAATATGTTTTAAAGAGGTTTTAACGCTCCAAAACACGACCAACCATTCCAAGTCTTATTGACAAAGTGATGTAGAGTTTCTGCACAAATAATCTGCATGGAAAAGGCAAAAACCAATTTAAGAGCGACTTGTGAGCATGATTTAAATTTAACGTGACTTGTGAAGAAATTGTAAAACAGAAGGGCTGCAATTTATCCCCCCACAACAACCCCCCCCGCCCTCTTTTTAATTCTCTTCCTTGCATAATTTCCCCCTTTGCTTTCCCAGACAGACTTCATTAGCATCTCCCTCAATTACTATCGGTGTACCCTGCAGAGATGCTATTAACATCCCCGCTTTGCTTGGGGACTTGAGTTTTATTTAACAGTTGCTTCCGTAGTCACAGGAGAATTTCACTAGGCTGCTCAATGTCTTAGAGGGCTTTGCTGGTGGTTGTGATAATGCGAGTCTCAAATAATTCAGGCAGATGAAATCCAGAGGGCATAGTCATGACAACAACAACTACTACTACCATACTTCCTGTGTGCAGAGGCCAGGGAGCAGGCCCCAGGTGGAGAGAGGGGACTGAGGTTGCCAACCCAACTGTAATGTGTGTAGAGGATCTAACACAGTTTAGGAGTTGACAGCCCCTTCACATTTGCAAACTCAGCCATCTTTCAACAGCTGCAATAGAAGCACCATCACATTTCAAATGGTGGACAGGCACTGAGGCTGAGATAGGATGGAAGCTGGTCTTAGGCCATCGAGTGAGTTCAAGGTTAAAGCGAGATTTGAATGGATGGGGGCTCCCCCCCCCCCAGCATACTTGGCAATGCTACAGCACTTCTCTTGGCGTGCAGATATTAATTCAGATCACATTTCAAAATGTATGCTGAGGGCAAAAGAACCACGTCTATCAATTCTAGAGTGGCTCTGGAATTTACAACCAGCCTCTAATTTGACTGGAGCTGAAGCTGTAAAATTGGAGCTGCACTTCCAGGGCTCAGAAATAAATTCTACTGAAATTGGGGGTGGGGGGGGGGAGTAGGCTGGTGCCCAAGTAAATGCATTTGGGCTGAGCTGCCAGTCAGCCGAGATCCAGCCCTTGACTGTGAATCAGGTTGACAATTACAAACGGCGTACATTTCTCTGCCTTAATTCAAGGGATCTATTGACATTTCATCATACAAATCTTTGCCAGCCTTGACAATTCATTTCCCCCGGAATCCCTTCCTTGATTGTCTCCCTGGCGGCAGCAATATAATAGGCAGCTCTTTGGATTAGCTACGAAGGAAATGAATTGCCCTTAAGAGTAGCTTTCCGTCCCTTATAGAGGGTTCCTTCAGGGCAAATAAAAACCCCTCTTCCTGCTTTTTTAAGACTTTGGGCAAAGCCAGGAAGAGTATTTAGGGACATACGCTTAGGGTAGCATAACCTGAAACATTTCTCTGATGAAAATAGGGATGTCCCATTCCACAATATTTAAACCCCATACATCTTAATGGGTTGCCCCAGCCACTCTGGGCAGCTTCCAACATAAATAAAAACATAATAAAAAAATTAAACATTTAAAAAAACCCTTCCCTGTACAGGATTGCCTTCGGACAGCTCGGGGGTTGGATAACTCCATACCCTCCAACATTTATCCAATGAAAATGTTGTTGTTGTTTAGTCGTTTAGTCGTGTCCGACTCTTCGTGACCCCATGGACCAGAGCACGCCAGGCACTCCTGTCTTCCACTGCCTCCCGCAGTTTGGTCAAACTCATGCTGGTAGCTTCGAGAACACTGTCCAACCATCTTGTCCTCTGTCGTCCCCTTCTCCTTGTGCCCTCCATCTTTCTCAACATCAGGGTCTTTTCTTTTCTCTTCTCATGAGGTGGCCAAAGTCTTGGAGCCTCAGCTTCAGGATCTGTCCTTCCAGTGAGCACTCAGGGCTGATTTCCTTAAGAACGGAGAGGTTTGATCTTGCAGTCCATGGGACTCTCAAGAGTCTCCTCCAGCACCAGAACCAGCAAGCCACTCCAGTATCCCTGCCAAGAAAACTCCATGGACAAAGACAACAGGCCAATGAAAATAGGGAACTCCTAAGGAAAAGAGGGACATTCTGGGATCAAATCGGAAACAGGGATGACTTCTCTGAATCAGGGACGTCCCTGGAAAATAGGGACACTTTAGGGTCTGTGGTAGTTAAAGCCCCTTTTATTGATGGAAGCTGCTGCCCCCTGATCTCTGTAGCGGGACCTTTTTTGTGGCACTTCAGCACTTTTGCAGACAAAGCAAAAAAAGGCATTTCCTTTGCACAAATTACCGCCTGAACTCCAAAGACTGCTAACCTTCTGCTTCCTTTGCTGCTCAGGGTTTTACAGCCTTTTCAGCAGAATGACCTTTCAAAAGCCTTTTTCTCAGCCTTTGGTATCCAAGGGAATTCCTCACAAAATCCTGTTGGTGGAGTAGAGTGGGGGGGGGGGCAGCTGTAGAGAGTGTGTCTCCCAGCGGTCACACTCTAGGAGCCTTTCTACACCTGAGGCAGGAGAAGGTGGTAGAATTATGGACTCCACCTTCAGACTTCTGGCTGGGCAGCAGAGTGCATGTATCACCACCATTCCTCCAGAGAACTCCTTGCATGTCACAGGTGAGCACGTCAGGAAGAAGCCCCTGGAAAAGTAAAAAGAAAGAAAGAAGCAGGGATTTTTTGTTGTTGTTGTTGTTATGTATTCAGACTGGCTGCAGTTCTCACTCTGGGCCACCAGTATGCAAATGAAGGATTGAGAGTTGCTTTCACTGATTGGGTAGTTACTTGGAATTCGTTACTGTTACCTGAGAATGATAACTGATTACATTATTTGGGCAGCCTGGCGATTCCTTTGTAATGATAAATACTCAGTTCCTGAGTCCAGGTCACAGGCACGCCCTATTAATGTGGCTTAAGAGAAGATTTGTGAAAGAGACAATGGGGAAATGTCCCATTTCCTTCAACCTTGCAGAGAAATATTTGAGGTCATTCTGGGAGAGAGAAAATGGTTTCAGGACTTTTCTGTGGGTTTCAGACATGCACTTCACATATTTGTATGTGTTTGTTTGGTACATTTATGAACATCTATATAGGGACGCAGGTGGCGCTGTGGGTTAAACCACAGAGCCTAAGACTTGCCGATCAGAAGGTCGGCGGTTCGAATCCCCGCGACGGGGTGAGCTCCTGTTGCTCGGTCCCTGCTCCTGCCAACCTAGCAGTTCGGAAGCACGTCAAAGTGCAAGTAGATAAATAGGTACCGCTCCGGTGGGAAGGTAAACGGTGTTTCCGTGCGCTGCTCTGGTTTGCCATAAGCAGCTTAGTCATGCTGGCCACATGACCCGGAAGCTGTATGCCGGCTCCCTCGGCCGATAAAGCGAGATGAGCGCTGCAACCCCAGAGTCGGTCACGACTGAACCTAATGGTCAGGGGTCCCTTTACACTTTATTTAATATAGATAAGGCCTTAAAATTCTTATAACAATGTGCCCATGGATTTTGAATGAAGAGGTGCAAAGTGATAAGTTCACAAATATCTGGGCTTGTTTCCAGTCTAGGCCTAGTTGAGGGAAAAGAGATTACAGCGCCATTGGGGGAGCTTTAAACAAGGACGAACGAGCAGGTGACCCTGCTCCTATCTGCCATTCCACACACACACACACACACACACACCGCAAATGTCCCCAACCCCATATTATTCTGCCATGGTAAAAGCACAGTTGGGCAACTGCCTTAAGCAGTGTCTGATATATATATTCCTTCTATCACATACTCCATCAAAGTTATCTGCTGCCAAAATTAGATTAGTTCTGCTTCCGATCCTTTCGGAGAAATTTGCTGTGTTCTGCTGGAGTCACAGAGGATGGGAAGTTTTGCTTCTACACATGACTCTGGCTAAACCATTTTAAGCTGAGACATTCCTTCATCACCCTAGAATGTTCAGTCCACATTGAGTTCATGAGACATTGCATTCTGACCTGTTCTTTGTGCTTGGTTGACCACATCTACGGATGAATGCTATATCAATCACTAGTAATAGTTTAATAAGGAGGTTTTCACGCCTGTCCAATTCTGTGTTCCCTTTCCCAACTTTTAATCTATTGATGATTAATGCCTATATGCAACCCTGGCATTGTATTTGTGTTAACCAATCAGCAACAAGCACGTATGTGGCAATGCTGTAATATTCAATAAAAGGGACTCCCCGAGACATGCTCGGGAGATGCCTCCCATATGACACTTGCCATTCATCTGTCGTTTATTTCAACCCAACACACAGAAATGTTTCTCAGGAATGCTGAGTGCTGCGTAAAAATCCAGCGGCTCTTGTGTAGTGCATGCAAGCACTACCAGTCATTGACATCCCAATAGATCAGTCAGTAGAGCATGAGTCTCTTAATCTCAGGGCTGTGGGTTCAAGTCCCATGTTGGGCAAAAGATTCCTGCATTGCAGAGGGTTGGACTAGATGATTCTCCTGTTCCCTTCCAGCTCTGCAATTCTATGATGCAGTGAAAGATACGCATGCAGTTTTGCAACAATGGCATACTGTATTGTGTGACCTGTAGTATTCAAAATATGGAATCCCTGAATCATAATGCGGCAAGCAGATGCATGAGTACATTTCAAGTGCGGCACAAGAGTTTTAGTGGAAAAGTAATTTAAAACATGTGAATGAGCTGACATAACAAGACAAGAGAATGTCTAGTTTTAGACATATTCATGGAGGCAAGGTCCATCCATTATTGTTTTCCAATAATTAAATGGAGCCCCCAAGTTCAGTGGCAGGATATCTGTGAGTCCTGGATACATTCTGGCAATACATAATCTTATTAAAGATTTGAATTATAACATATTAGGGTTTCCATGGGCAAAAATGTACAGTCAAACTTTTAATAGAAGCTTTATATAGGGATGCGGGTGGCGCTGTGGCTTAAACCACAGAGCCTAGGACTTGCTGATCAGAAGGTCGGCGGTTCGAATCCCCGCGACGGGGTGAGCTCCCAGTTCTCGGTCCCTGCTCCTGCCAACGTAGCAGTTCAAAAGCATGTTTAAGTGCAAGTACCGGTAGATAAATAGGTACCGCTCCAGTTGGAAGGTAAACGGCGTTTCCGTGCGCTGCTCTGGTTCGCTAGAAGCAGCTTAATCATGCTGGCCACATGACCCGGAAGCTGTACCCCGGTTTCCCTCGGCCAATAAAGCGAGATGAGCGCCACAACCCCAGAGTCGGCCACGACTGGACCTAATGGTCAGGGGTCCCTTTACCTTATATAGGGTTGCCAGATTTCAAAAAGTAAAAACCAGGACACCCCGAAAGTTGTTGAGCTTTGACTTGCGAAAGATCCAGGACAACGTGCCACCTATCAGAAATTCCCCCTGGATGTCAATTCCACCTTTGAAATCCTGGTAATGTCCAGGAAAATCTGGACATATGGCCGCCCTACTTTATAAAAAATTATGGTGGGCGAGGAGGAGGAGGAGGAGGAGGAGGAGGAAGTAATTTCAGAATTGTGCTGTTCTTTTATTTCTTGTATTATATTTTTATTGTGCAGACAAAGGACCATATGCCAGAGTGGCCTTTAAAAATTTTAAAAACCACACAAATCATGTGAGTGAAAGTGTGGACTGGAGGGAGATCCAATATGACAGTGGCAGAATAATGTGGTGAGGCTGATCTCCCCTGGCTAAGATTCTTGCTCAGACAGAAACTGTGCAATTCTTTAGGGTGGGATATTTCATTAAAATAATAACAATAAAGAAATGGTGCAATTCCTTGGTGGCTCTGTCAGCTGGCAGATGCCATCCTGCCCTTTCGCTTGTTTCCACATTCCTGGGGCGTGTGGCCATTTGGAGCAGAGTTCTGACAGGGAGTGAGAAGCAAGCGTGATCTGCCTTGCGCAACCTAGCCTGCAACCCTAACCCCACTTACCTGGGAGTAAGCCCCATTGAATTCAGTAGGATTTGCTGCTGAGTAGATACAGTTAGCCTTGCAGCCTTGGCAAGGAAGCCTTCTTCAGTAACCAAGTTTATATTAACCTAGGGGGGAGGAACCTCAGGTCAGGGAGCTCAATGCGGCCCTCGAGGCCTTTCTGTCTGGCCCTTAGAACTGTCCTCAGGCCACACCAATCATTGTCCCTGCTTTGCATCCAGTTTTTGCCTGGCTGGAGTGTGTTGCTGAACTTTGTTCATGCCTCCTCCTTGCCTGGATAAAAGGTGTGTGTGTGTGTGTGTGTGTGTGTGTGTGTGTGTGTACACACACAAACTATCCCAGCATCCAAAGTTAAGATCTGCATTGGTTATTCTGCCTTCTTTTACCTCTTGCTGCCCACAACAGGCACAACCCCATTTATTCCCTCCTGTGGGGGTTTCACTATCTCCATGTCAAAGGCCCGAAAGGGTCAAGTCCAGGCAAGAACTGCTGGTCCAACCTCAGCGGAGTCAAGTTTGGGATGAGAAAAATGCAAGTGTTTGCATGACTATGTAATATTGATTGAGGCAGGATGCTTTTGGGTGTCATCAAGCTGCCCTGGGATAAACAGCAGGCAGCAGGACAATTTCGCAAGGTCCATATTCACCAAGCACATGGCAAGATGATGGCAGAGGTGATCAGGTTCGCTTTGTAAGAAGTAAAGAAAAGAGCGATGAACTTTGCTACCAGCTCCTTCGTTGTTCTTGAGATGTCTGTTTTGGGAAAATGCATCAGGAATATCTTTCCCCCCCCCCCCCACTCCTACGGCAAAACTAAATCTACTCAAGGTAAAGGTAAAGGTACCCCTGCCCGTACGGGACAGACTCTAGGGTTGTGCTCTCATCTCACTCTACAGGCCGGGAGCCAGCGCTGTCCGCAGACACTTCCGGGTCACGTGGCCAGCGTGACAAAGCTGCATCTGGCGAGCTAGCGCAGCACACGGAAACGCCGTTTACCTTACCGCTGGTGAGCGGTCCCTATTTATCTACTTGCACCCGGAGGTGCTTTAGAACTGCTAGGTTGGCAGGCGCTGGGACCGAACAACGGGAGCGCACCCCGCCGCGGGGATTCGAACTGCCGACCATGTGATCGGCAAGTCCTAGGCGCTGAGGTTTTACCCACAGCGCCACCCGCGTCCCTAAATCTACTCAAAAGATCTGCCAAAGTGAAGGTAGGAGTGCATACCCAGAGATCAGAGCTCACTGCCCACCCACTCCTGCCCCACATTTTCAGCTTGAGCAGGCCTCCTTCCACACTTCCAGAGAATGTTTGACGGACAATCTGGTCTTTCTCCACATGCCCCACGCTTCTCATGACCCACATTCCTCCACCTTTTCACAAATCTTGAAAGGAATTTGGTAGGTTTCTGCAACCATGTCCCTTGTTGCCTTATATCTGAAAACAACAATATTGGGATCATTCTTTTTTAAAAAATTGAAATGAAATTGAAAAGTGATATGAGCTGGTGGTGAGATGTGAGAACTTAGCTGGTCACTATGGCTCAGAGTCAGCCTCTGCAGCAGACAAGCAGAACCAGTTTTCCCAGAGCTCAAGTCTGAACAGAATTAGGTATGTCTGTTGAAAGTGGGGCAATGCACTCCCAGAGTGCAGCGACTCCCTTGTTTATTTATTATTAAATTTTGGTTAGATGTCAGAGTGATGTGGCTTCTAGGAACTGGCAAAAAGCTCCTTGTTCTACCACTAACATCTCCCATACCCTCCACCATTTATGTGATGAAAATAATAACCACCACCTCCTCCTCCTCCTCCTTCTTCTTCTTCATATCCCGCCCATCAGACTGGGTTGGCTCAGCCACTCTGAGCAGCTTCCAACATATACAAAAACATAATAAAACATTAAAAAACTTCAGCCTTCAGGTGCCTTGGGTATTGGATAACTCCAAACCCTCCAACATTTATCCAATGACAATAGGGACGTCCTAAGGAAAACCAGGGCATTCTGGGATCAAATCTGAAACCGGGACGTCTTCTGTAAATCTGAGAATTGTCCCTGGAAAATAGAAACTGTTGGAGGGTGTAATCTCCTCCCATCTGCTCTGGGTGCTGCTGCAGTAGCTATCACAGCTACAGAGGTTTTTTTAGATCAAATGTTGGCCAAAGGCAGAGACAGGATGGATTAGGTTGTATTGGCCCACTCAAGAACAGAAGCGGGCAGAATTTGGGCAGATCATGGCTGAGGATCGTGAATTGGGTAGCTCCAAAAGTGAACTGTGACAGAATATATTTTCCTGGTTGGCTCTCAAGACTGTGGGCTCTTCCACATTGTTGGATTTTGTGCTGTATGGGGCACAGAAGGCCCTTTCCTGAAATGGATTGTGGAAAGTAACACAGACATTCAAGAGCTTGATTTTAAATACAGTGGTACCTCTGGTTACAAACTTAATTCCTTCCGGAGGTCCGTTTTTAACCTGAAACTGTGCTTAACCTGAAGCACCACCAGTGGCGTAGCGTGGGAGGTGCAGGGGGGGGCTGGCCGCACCGGGCGCAACATCTGGGGGTTAGGGTTAGGGGGCGCAAATCCACGGGTTACGGGGTGCAAATTACTTGCCTTGCCCCGGGTGCTGACAACCCACGCTACGCCACTGAGCACCACTTTAGCTAATGGGGCCTCCTGCTGCCGCCGTGCCACCGGAGCACGATTTCTGTTCTCATCCTGAAGCAAAGTTCTTAACCCGAGGTACTATTTCTGGGTTAGCGGAGTCTGTAACCTGAAGCGTATGTAACCTGAGGTACCACTGTATGCTGTTCTATTCCAAGTTGTTTCTAGCTGTCCTTGAAGACTTCTATATCTCTTTGATTTCAGTGGGGGGAATTAAACACACATTTTGTAACTTTCCCTGGTTGAAAGCAATGGGTGGTATTCAATTAAGTTTTGTTCAGAGCAGACACACAAAAGTTAATGAATATGACTAAGAGTTCTTTATTTCAATAGGTCCACTCTGAGTGAAATTTAGGCTGTGTACCCACAATACCTTTGGAGCACATGCTTTCTTTCAGAGAATTCTGGGCAATGTAGTTTACCCTTCATGGAGTTACAATTCCCAGAAATCCTTAACAAACTCCAGTACTCATAATTCTTTGAGGGGGGGAAATGTACTTCAAAAGTGCTTTAAAAGGGTAGTAGTATGTACACAGCATTAGTTGAATACTACCCTTCAGAATTTAAAAGTGCTCACATAAGATGCATGCATTTATATCATAACAATTACAAACACACACACAGTGGTACCTTGGTTCTCAAACGCCTTGATACTCAAAAACTTGGAACCCAAACACTGCAAACCTGGAAGTGTTCCAGTTTGCGAACTATTCTGGAAGTTGAATGTGCTCGGTTTTGAGTGTTACACTGATTATCTAAGTGTTACGCTGAGGTCTGTCTGTTTTTGCTATTTATTTTGCATTTTTGTTGTGGCTTTTTCTTTTGTGACTGTGTGGGCCCCAGTTCAGCTATTGATTGATTGTGTGACTGCAGTACATTGTTTATTGCTTTCGTTTTATGCATCAATGGTCTTGTTAGATAGTAAAATTCAAGTTAAATTGCTGTTTTAGGGGTTGTTTTTAAAAGTCTGGAACAGATTAAACCATTTTGTATTACTTTCTATGGGAAAGCATGCCTTGCTTTTGGAACGTTTTGGTTTTGGAATGGACTTCTGGAACGGATTAAGTTTGAGAACCAAGGTACCACTGTATATAAAAGCTATCGTGGTACATATTAAATCTATATACATTTATATGCTTTCGCTTCAGACTGGAAGTTCAACAGGTTCCTCTTCATTATAGATTTGTGAGCGATGTGGCTCTCCCTTCTCATAAGCACCTTTCTTTACTTTCCCTGAGAGACTGATGAGAACTCTGTGCACACTATAATTACTAGGTGTGGAAAGGAACCTCCTCGCTTTGTGAAATTTCAGTACGAATCCCCGAGGTAATTACTATTATGGTGTACGAGAGAGTAACACATCACTGTGGCAAACCATGTGACTTCCTAAAACGTAACTGCTATGAATCGACCTGAACTTTCCCATCGCCTCAGTAGAGTCAAAGTCGCTCCCTCGGGGAAAAAGAACGCAAGCTAGCTTATGACAGAAGTTGCAGAACAGGTGCTGAAAACATTCTCACGCGCTCCGAGGTTAATAAGAGAAGGCCTTGGCATGACAGCAGGCTTTCTTCAAAGCGATAGCTGACATTTCTGTAAGGTTTGTTTGTTTATGTGTTTGTTCTGCTCTCCAAACGAAGACATATATATTGTGGGTTTAGGTCAGGAATAGCAAGGATGATAAAAAATGGACAGACACCCAGCAATTTCAGGTTTCACTTAAATCTAACCTGGCAATTAAATGTTAAGTAATATAATATTATCTATACTGCCAGATAAGCATAGATTCTCTGCTCCTCAGAAATCCTGACTGCTTCATTTCCGTGAAAATATTTACTAAATTATGTCTTCATCCGCACACGCCTAATTCTGTTTTTTCAGTGTTTCAGGCTTTGAGCCAAAGGCAAAGAGTTATTTAGCTCTTGATGTTTGGCTTACACACACCTAGCCAGGCAGCTCCCCAAATAAGTACCTGGAAGAATTCTTTTACTGGCTTCCTCACTATAGTCTCTAGCCAGACATCTGAGAAATATCTCGGTTTGTAGCAGCTGAAGAAACAAGGGTTGTGAAGCTCAACACTGAGTACTTGAATGCAGCCAACATTAAGTACCGTATTTTTAAGGACCAGTGATTTTACGGGGAGACATCTAAGTATTTGGAATGTGTCCCTGTTTGGCCTCTATCCATCGTTACTTTCTACAAAAAGATGTGCCAATTCAGAAGCCTGCCACGAAGCCATGCCCTTTCCAGATGTCAAAATCCTTTGGAAGCTCAGTTCACATGGGCTTTCGTGTGCTCATGTGATTCAGTCTCCTCATTCATGAACGAAGTGCCGCCTAGGACTGAGTGTGCCTTTAAAGTGAAATTAAGGTATTAAAAATGTATTGGGCAACATGACATCTTAATTAAATAATGCAATAGGAAGATCATCTTATCCAGGGAGTTTTTGGTGAGAAGCCAGGAGTACAGATTATTCAGTCCCACGTTCAAATCTTTTCAAGTCTCTCTTCTGACAAACTCTGAAAGCGCAGAGACCTCTGGGGTGTTTTGTTTTGTTTTGAATGATTACTGTGTCTCAGCTTAGGTCCAAATTAAAGATAACAGGAAATGTGCGTATTTTGTGTATATATTTTTTCTTGGTTAAATAGCAGCAAATCAGGACAATTGAGCGGGGGAAATGGATAGTGGTGGGCTACTCTATCCTAGAGTGTGGTGGTCCTGTTGAAAGCCTGTCTCCTCCAGGAGTGAGTTGTCATTGGCCCCATACTGGCAAGAAATTGGGATGCAATCCAGCCGCGAGAGTTCTAATAGCACAAGGATGGAAGACTGAAGAAACCCCAACTAAAGAATCATGGCAAGAAAAATTGACGGACTATGCAGAACTGGCAAAACTGACATATAAGCTACGGGACAAGAATAACTGTGACTTTAAAGATGAATGGGAACCCTTTACAAAGTATCTGAAGATGCAACAAAGCGAACTGGACTCCTTGGCTGGCTTTGAATAAACATTCACAAACTTTTTATTGATAATAATCAGCTAAATAGTTTGAGGATCTATACAACTTTGTAACATGCAGAAAACAGCAGTCTCAGAGAAACCAAAGACTAGATCTGAGGGAATTCGGGGTGGGGGTGGGGGGTTTTGTGTGGGAGGGTGGGGGGAGGGAGGAAAAATGGGGGGGATAAGGATGATATTTTTTTGGATAATATGTTTTGTTTTAATTTTGAATAATTTTTTAAAGAAAGAAATTGGGACACAATCTACTATTGGGATGCAAATCTAAATTTGGCTGGATGTGGACTAGGCAAAATTTGGCATCATGAGAAATCAATGAAATAAACAATAATAAGATTTATTCAGTCTCAGGTTCAAATCTTATTATTATTTTATAGGACAGTACTTTAAAATATTAATGATTAAGTGGTATACAATAAAATGCAAGACCAACAAATATAACCAGTCAGCAGTGGGGTTTTTTTTTATGGACAACCCAAAGTTGTTGTGCTTTCTTTAGGGGGGAGCCAAAGATGTTTTAGGTGGGAAACAAAAACACTTTTTTTTTGTGGGGGGAAACTTCTCCCAATTGCCCCGCCGCCGGCATGGCTGCGGCCCCATTACAACGTTGCCTCCGTCGCGCTGCCCGAAGCCTGACACTACAGCTACAAAAGAGGTGGCGGAACTCAGTTCCGGCTGAAAAAAACATCACCCTGCCAATCAGTAAAGTATTATAAATACTATTTAATACGACTAGAATAGACTGGAAAAAGTCGAGCTACTATCCTAACCATGCCCCATGGAATTCAGTTGCCTTTACTCCCAGGTAAGTGGCGTTTGGACTGTAGTAACTAACCCAGGAATGCTGAGAATTTTAGAAACGTGCATCGAAAAGTAAAGATTGGCGACACATGACTGATGTCAGGGCGGAAGTTACTCGACACATGAAAGGGCCAAGTCCTCCCCGCCTCACACTTCACTGGAAGCGGCTTTTTCCTGTTTTAAAAGGGTGACGATGTACCAATTCGGGCCTCTCATTTCTACCGGAGAAGCAGCCCCGCCAAGTGCGCGCGCCCATTAGGAAGCCAGAAACAACCCCAAACCCGGCGCCAGGATGTGCGCGCAGCTGAGGCCGCGACCCGGCGCTGCTTTCCACGGAAAACAAGAAGGGCTTTCCTAAGAAACGTGACGCAGCAGCAAACAAACGAACCAAGTGCTTCTCGGATCGCGCCAGGATGACAGAGAAAGCCAGGAAGCGGCCCCTTGAATTGCTTGGGTGGTTCCCTAACGCCGCCGCCCCTCCGCGCTCGGCTTCCCATTCACAAAGCCTGGGGAACGCGCCTCCTTCCTTTCCCTCCCGCCCCTCCTCCTCCTCCTCTATTATTATTATGAATGGAACGCGCGCACAAGCGCCAGGGCCGCGTTCGATTCCTCCCATTGTGACGTCGCGCGTTCCATTCAAGGCGAGCGGAGGCAAGAATGGGGCCCGGCGGCGGGGAGAGGGAAAGCCGAGCCGGGAGGGCGGGGCGAGGTAGTAAAAGCGACCCTCCCACGCGCTCCGGAGGGCGCGCGGCCAGCACCGCCGTCGCCACCAGCGGCAGCAGCAGCAGCAGCAGCTGCGCTTCCTTCTCCGCGGCCGCGCTAGGGCTGCGCGCAAGAGGAGCGCGCTAAGGCCCGTGTCCCGCAGCAGCAGGAGGGAGAGGGAGGGAGGCTGGGCGGCGGCGGCCATGGCGGAGCTGCGCGAGATGGAGTGCGTGGGGCTGCAGCGCCTCCTGCACGGCGGGGGCTCCGGCCAGGGCGGCAAGTGCCTCCTCTTGGACTGCAGACCTTTCCTGGCGCACAGCGCGGGCCACATCCGCGGCGCGCTCAACGTGCGCTGCAACACCATCGTCCGGCGCAGGGCCAAGGGCTCCGTCAGCCTGGAGCAGATCCTGCCGGCCGACGACGAGGCGCGCGCCCGCCTCCGCTCGGGGCTCTACTCGGCCGTGGTGGTGTACGACGAGCGCAGCGGGCGGGCGGACGCGCTCCGGGAGGACAGCACCGTGGCGCTGGTGGTGCGGGCGCTGCGCCGGGACGCGCAGCACGCCGACATCTGCCTGCTGAAAGGTGAGCGGGCACCTTCCCTAATTGGCTCAGGATTTTATTGATGTTAAGTGGTGAATTAATAGGTTTAATTTCATAATGGGAAGATCTAAGGATGCTAATGTTTAAGTTAAATTTTATAAGAACTGTGATTTGGAAAACCGCTAAAATCCAACCAAGGGGAAGCGAGGAAGTCACTTAACAATGTTAATAAGTGTACTTTTTTAATAAGGCTATGATTTATGTTTGTCTTATGTGTTTCTTTGTTTATAATGTTGTGAAAACCAATAAAAAAAATTGGAAAAAAAAGAAAGGTGAGTGAGGGGTGACCCAAGACCTCCGGGGAGAAGGAGTTTTGCGGACCCAGCCGAGGGTGCGCAAGGATGGGTCATGGCTGTTAACCAGAAGGTTGGTGGTTCGAGACTACCCGGGGTGGCTGTGAGCAGGATTCCTGCATTGCAGGGGGTCGGACTAGATGACCCTCGGGGTCCCTTCCAACGCTACGATTCTGTGAATCGTGCCTGCGCACTTCCGTGTTGCCCGGTCGTGTAGCGTTCAGACGGGAGTGCCTCTTAGGGCAATGTGTGTCTCCCAACACTTGCGACTCCCATTTCAAGCCCTGAGAGTGGGAGCTTCCCGACCTGTCTTGAACCCCAGGAAGTTATTGGAGGTAGGGCTCAGATTGGCTCCCTAACCCTCGCCTACTCCCTTCCCTCGCCGCCAAACTGCGCGGGCGATCCCTTCCCCATGCAGGCAGCTCCGCCTAGTAGGAAGAGATTTCTTTCGGCAATAGACAGCCTTGATTCTGTCCTTTGTGCAGCGCCGTGCACTCTGCGTGTGCCATGCATTAGTGGCGCAGGCTCCGTCACCGTGAGGTTTCGCACCCATTTCTCCCTCCCTCAGATGTGCTTCTTAAATACTATGCAATACTCAGAAAAAAGAGGGAGTTATTATCACCCTTTGCAACCTCCTTCACATCCTTCGCAGCCAGGGAGTGCGGGTAGCGGGGGTCTCATCCACGGTCCCTCCTGGTGTGGTCTTTGGAAATAGTAGACTGAATTGTATCCGGAGGTTGTTTCCTGCCCATCTGACCTGTCATCTGGGCTGTGTGTGTGTGTGTGTGTGTGTGTGTGTGTGTGCATGAAGGCTGCTGGTGACCTTTTGAACTGCAAAAGCTCTGGGTGGGTGGAAAGATCCTGCTTTATTGTCCCTGGAACGGCCTCTCCCTTCTCGGGACTTAGGAATGCATCTTCAAGGATAAAAAAAAGGAACAAAGCAACACACAGCCTTGATGCCATGCCTGGGTATATGTCTTCATGTGCCCTGGAAGGATATTTGCACCAGTTTCTGTAGAAAAACCGCTTTTGGTGGCACCATCTCCTGAGAATGATGTAGATTCCAAGCTAGTGGAGGATTTTTCTTATTTTGCAAATGTGCGAAGCTGCGTTTATAACCCTGGTCAGGGCCTAACCTTTTAATGAAGGCCGTGTTTTGAGTTCTGCAAGGGCTGAGAAACATCCATAGATAGCATAGGTTGTCTATGGCTGATGAGTCTTTTGCCTCCTCTTCCTACAGCAGAGGCAGAGGGACCAGCTGATCTTCTCCCCTTGGGGCATCTCAGCTGCTCCCTCCCAGTTGCCTGTGCCTTGGGGACCTCTGCTGCTTACTCACATGTGACATGCTTTGGGGACTAAGATGGATTTGCAGGCAGGAGCTATGCTGGAGGGCTGGTGATTTGCCCTCCTGGTGCCTGTCCCTGATCTGTTCTGTCAGATACAGTGTGGTCCATTCAGCCGAATATTGTTGCCTTTTGACCAGGCCTTTGGCCCAGGTATTTCCTGGAAAGGTATGAGCCATGGTCTCTCTCTGTGTTTCAAGTCGCTTTTGAGAGTGAGGTTGGCTCAGAAATAAAACAAATACTTGGTTGTGATCTTAAGCCAGTGGTTTGCAAAGGTTGTGCTGAACGTTGCTGCTCTGGCAGTCTGCGAAGAACAAGCAGTATCTTCTTCCTTTCTGCCTTACCCCATGATGCTTGAAAAAATTCTGACTGCATCCTTATGGTCTAAATCAGGCATAGGCAAACTCTGGCCCTCCCAATGTTTTGGAACTACAATTCCCACCATCCCTAGCTAACAGGACCAGTGGTCAGGGATGATGGGAATTGTAGTCTCAGAACATCTGGAGGGCCGGAGTGTGCCTATGCCTGGTCTAAATATTTCTGGAATTTAGTTGTTGCAGAAAACATAGCACGTAAGTTACAGGTCTATGGGACAGGTAGATCCACATAATTTCTCTTCAGTATGGTGGGATTTTATTTCATATAGTTTTGTTTTAGATTTACATGTGTCTCGCCACGTGACATCTAGAGAAATATGGTTGTCATGATTTTCGATTGAGTTGCTATTTAATATGTTTAGGTTTGGTATGCAGTGCTTTTAGTTGGAGACGTTATTTAACTTTTGCTCTTGTTTACCTGTCTCTGTGGTTCCATAATAATTTGAAAATGAATAAAAAATACATGAAAAAGAAGATACCGATTTAAAACTATGATGCCATATATCCAGATTATTGGTTTCTTTTGGGGCTTTCACTGCATCAACTTTTACTGCTGAAGAGGCAAGCTGCTGTTCCGTTTTATATTTTAGCATTTGTTTTAATTGCTGTGTTGGGGACCGCCTCAGTGTATACTGGGGGCTAGTGGTGGTCCTAGATTGGGTAATTGACTGCTCCGAAAGAGTGGGTCAAACAAAATAACAAAAGATCCTTTGCAATTTTAATTGGGCTCAAGGACACATTTGGATTTTGAGTGAGTGCTGTGGGCACCACTCTCTCCTTCCCTCTGTTATCACCTCCCCTCCTCTCCCGGAAAACTCACGCTCACACACATAACTTTTCTCTCTTTGCAATTCCAAGTGATCTTGGTAAATATCTCATCTGGTAGCTCAATCTGAGTCTTGAAAAGCAGGAAGAACAGAGAGAGGAAGTGGGAAAGGACACCACTCTTCTGACTTCCTCTTTCAGCTCTATGTACTATTCAGAGGAGAAAGAGATAACCGCCTATCACCAAGTGGGGAGGGGGGCTCTGAGACCTTGCTGGTGGGAGACTTTAAAGCTGTGTTCACAGATTCCCCATTGGCAACCCCAATTGGTTTGGTACAGAGGCAAAAGACCTGTCCCATGCTGTCCCAGGGTTGTAAAGACTGCAGAGAGAATAATTGGGTGCACTCTTCCCACCTTAGATCAAATCTATGCTATCAGGTGCCGTAAGAAAGCGGCAGAAATAGCGCAGGATAGTAGGCACCCCGGAAATGATCTCTTTCAGCTTCTGCCTTCTGGAAAAAGGTATAGGGTTATAAAAGCCAGGACTAGCCGTCTGAGAAACAGTTTCTACGCAAATGCAATTCTGGTTCTAAACGCATAAGGGGCCTCTATAGTATAGTGTATTTTAAAATGTGGTTTCAGAGTTTTTAGGGGGGTTTGAATGTTTTATGTAGTTTTTCAGTTTCATTGTTCTGCATGGGACAATGACAATAAAGATATCGTATATATTTAAGTGCAAAAACAAGCTTGCCTGTTACGGCGAAACAAGAAACCATATTCCAACAAATACAATGAATTATCACAATTTTTAGCGATGTTAGGGGATGTTTCTGTGAACGATTCACTTATTCAGTTCGCCTTTTGCTTTTATCCTTAAAAATTACGGTCAAACTAGAGTTACAAAAGTAGGGAAAGAGGGAAAAATAGAAATAAGTTGTATTATACAGAGACAAACAAAAGTCAGCTTTGAAAGGCATTTGTGCGGAGATTAATTTCTCAAGCATGATGGCTCCTTTGGATATTTGACCGTGAAGAAATAATCAACAGACAATATTTGATCAGCCAAGTGACCTGTGTGCAAATCTCGGGTGATCATCCAGATCGCTGTTTAAGTTTTGGTGTCTTGGGGCAATGGATTTGTCACTTAACCCGTGAATCAGCTGAGCGGCTGTTGCTCTGAAGCTCCATGGAATTCCTGTCTTTCCTTTGACTCAGTAGGAAACAAAGTCTTGCAGAGTGACCATGTGCCAGCGATTGCAGGAAAATTGTGACACCGCCATGAATGGGTGAAAAATAATGGAAAAGCTTGTGATTGCAACAGTCGTACGCAAGTGCAGTTAAAACGTTTTGGGTGTTGATAAGGCCAGATCTGGGATAGATCAAGTGCAGAGTGGTTTGAAAATCCCCAAATATTTCAGAGTAATTTATATTAACAGCAGCACACAGAGGCCTGCCTTCGCACAATTCATGCTTCACAGCGGTATACAGTTTAAACTGAGTGTTCTCTCAATCGAAGCAGATAATTAAATGAGTCTTAAAAAAATTGATACATATCACAAGGAATGTATTTTAGCTTGTTCAGCTATCATTATCTGTAGTTTGGCAATGATGCTCTAGTGACAGGTCCCAATCTTAAATGCTGTTGTACATTTTGAAGCTAAGAATAAACCAAGAATCAACTGAGATTAGTATTTTTTTAAATATAGGTTGCCGCCCAGTTTAAAATCTTGGAAACTAGAGAGGTGCATGAATAAGAGTTTGAGTGGTTTCTTTAGAAACTTTGCGTCTTGTGGTCAGGGACTAACAGCATTGGAAATACAGTAATGTTCAAATTTGCACAGTTCACATAATTTATTCAGGACACTGAAATTGGTTCAGCTTGTCTGGGTACAGAATTTGATCTTTAAGTATGCAACAGTACACACAATCCTGTTTATATCTGCCCAAGTTAAAGGGATTTTTTTTTAAATGGAGAGTAGTAAATGGAGCAAATAGAGTCTCTTGTTAGGGGACATGGGTGGTGCTGTGGGTTAAACCACAGAGCCTAGGATTTGCCGATCAGAAGATCAGCGGTTCAAATCCCCGCAATGGAGTGAGCTCCCGTTGCTCGGTCCCTGCTCCTGCCAACCTAGCAGTTCGAAAGCACCTCAAAGTGCAAGTAGATAAATAGGTACCGCTCTGGCGGGAAGGTAAACGGCGTTTCCGTGCGCTGCTCTGGTTCATCAGAAGCGGCTTAGTCATGTTGGTCACATGACCTGGAAGCTGTACGCCAGCTCCCTTGGCCAATAAAGCGAGATGAGCGCCGCAACCCCAGAGTTGGTCACGACTGGACCTAATGGTCAGGGGTCCCTTTACCTTTAGAGTCTCTTGAACATCATACTGAATAAATCTTCCTTCCTCAGGCTGGTGCATTTTGTTTGTTACTTGGTTAGCCAGTTCAACAGTCACACAAAGTCCTTCTGTTTCCAGTCATGCAATCCTTTGTATGTTTGGTACCTAGTTAGATCACCCTTGGAGAATCATCCCTCTCCCCCCCCCCCCATTTTTATTTAATTTAAAAATTCAGTGGAAAAATAAAACAAAGGGGAAAACCCAAAAGAAAAAAGTGCTTGCAGCTGATAACAGTACAATAAATGGGTATATTAGTAATAGGACTATTCCAAGGAATGTAAAATTATTAACAAGTCATTCTAATTTTTATAAATGCATTCCAAATATCATTATATTTATCCATACACAATCTGCATCTAAAAGCAATCTTGTTTGTATGTTGAGAGAGTTATCGTATCTTCTATCCATTGATCAAAGGAGGCCATAGTATTATCTCCAATGAATCGATATCAGTCTTTTGGCTGCTGTCAAACCTCACTTTGTTGGTATGTGGTTTAGGATAACACTACCTTTGGAGAATCATGTGTTCATGAGAGTCATGAGACCATTGGATTGCAGTTCTCTACACAGAAAGGTTCGTGTAACCCAAGTACTGAGTGCGCTCATTTGAATGCAGAATGTCAAGCAAGAAATTGATGGTTAGGTTTTGCATGGTGTGGCCCAGAGCACCATCCCATGTCTTTGATAATGAAACATAGAGACACCAATATTTGGGGTTAATGGGATAAATAAAGCCACAACTTTATTGGTTACAGATGTGAGCGGTATTGGCCTAGGCATTGGAACTGAACCAGCTATATCTGACTCCTGCCCGTCATGCAGGTAATCTCATAAGTGTCAACCAGTAGTAGTGGGAGCCCTGTTGATGTACATCAACTGCGAGCTCCCCCAGGGTCCCCGATGGGGTCGTGGCATGGCCCTAGCCCATACCCGGGCTTCGGACAGGATCCACACCCCCGGATCCCTTTAAGGGAATAACCTTAAAGAGGAGGTGCAGGTGAAGGACACAACCTCCCCTCCCATCAACCAGGTGTACCAGTGCCTAACCGCCAAACGCAGTTGATGCGGGTGGCGCTGTGGGTTAAACCACAGAGACTAGGACTTGTTTATCAGAAGGGACTTGTTTATGGTCGGCGGTTTGAATGCCCGCGACGGTGGGAGCTCCTGTTGCTCGGTCCCTGCTCCTGCCAACCTAGAAGTTCGAAAGCACGTCAAAGTGCAAGTAGATAAATAGGTACCACTCTGGCGGGAAGGTAAACGGCGTTTCCGTGCACTGCTCTGCTTCACCAGAAGCGGCTTAGTCATTCTGGCCACATGACCCGGAAGCTGTACACCAACTCCCTCGGCCAATAAAGCGAGGTGAGCACCACAACCCCAGAGTTGGCCACAACTGGACCTAATGGTCAGGGGTCCCTTTACCTTTAACCGCCAAACCTTACAAAGTTGTGACGATTGCTACAAGACAGGTGAAAACCACATGGCTGGTGCCAATTTGCCAAGTGGGAAAATTCCTACCGGGCCCCCTCAACAGGCGACCAACTGTAGTCCATAGCAAGGCCAAGATGGCAAACGCATGAAAATAGGGTGGGAGATCCGGTGCAGGAGCCTTGTGGAGGTTTAAATCCGGTAAGCCACGCCCCACGGTAGACCTGATTGGTCGGCCGTGGGGCATGATGTAGGTGGCACCACCACGCCCCCCGCTGTACATGGGGAGCGCTCGTGGCCAGCCTGCAACTCCACTCCCCTGGGAAGGTGAGTGGTTTTCCCAGAACAAAGTTTCTGATCTTTGTGGGAACGAAGGATGTTGAGGGCTTGGTAAAAGAGGAATGCGTGAAGAGTGGGGACAGACTGGAAGAAGACATTTCTATTGTAGAAGTATTGAGGGTCAAGGGCTGCAAGAAAGTGTTGAATGGAAAGAAAGAAACAACAACAACAATCTTTATTACAGTCCAGAGACTCAACAAATCATTACAAAGCAATACACAATTCATACAGCCTACCTCCAGGTTAAACAATCATTTTGTTCAGAATATAGGGATCATTGGTTCTTGTTGAATGGAATTTGCAGGATCCTTTGGAATGTGTTGGTTGGATCCAGTTCCCCAACCCTCTACATCAATAGTGGGAGGTATGTTGCAGCAAGGGAGACCAGGACATCTTTTGAATGGGACCTCAACGTTTTTTAAAGGGGGGCGGGCTTTAAACAATGATTTGGGAACCCCAAAATTTGGATAAGGAACTTGTGTGTTTGTGTGTGTGTGCATGCAATATTCGTATACCGCTTTTCAGCAACGAAGCTTAAAGCAGTTTATAGAATGGTAATTTTAAATGCCTATTAAAAACCATCAATCCATCTTTATTACGGTCCAGAGACCCAACAAATCATTACAAATCAATACACAATTCATACAGCCTACCTTCAGGTTAGACAAGCATTTTGTTTAGAATATAGGGCTCATTTGTTCTTGCAACCACCAATAAAAACTTTTCCACTGCTAACGTTCTAGCATTGTCCGGTCTTCCAGTAGGAACCTGACATAGTGAGCCTCTGATTTTCCCGGGAAAGGTACCAGCAAAGGGTAGTATCAGTTCAGCCCTGGCTTGCTCATATTTTGCACAGTGCAACAAAATATGTTTTATGGAATCGATGTCTTGAGCACACGAGCAAAGTCTGTCCTGGTAGGGAATTCCTCTCAACCTGCCATCCAACACTGCAGAGGGCTATTAAAAATAAATAAAACTTCAGAACATATCAAAACAAACCAGCAAAAGGGAAGTCCTTGAAGGAAAAAGTGTAGATACTTGAAAGGGCCTTGTGTGGTTTGTGAGTCAGCTGAATGCAGAATACCAGCCAGATAGGACCCTGATAAGTGCAGTGTTTGTACCTGTTTGAAATGGCAAGAATAGAGAGATTTCTCAGCACTCCATCAATCAGGCTATGCAGCTCTTGTGATACTGGGCTGATGAGCTTATGAAGTCACATATCATGACTGTCTTGCACTGTGATCGAAGTGGGCCTTCTGCCCCTGCTCCAAAAATATCCAGGGGTGGTACTAATCAAGGAATGCGAGCATTTTTGCCCGAGGGCTAGGTTTGTGAGTGTGCTAAAAAGGTTCGGATTGACAGATTGCGAGTTGGCATGCTAGCCAGCCAGCCTTTGTGCTTGTCACTGAGCCCCATCGCCTTCCTCAAGTCCTCTGGCAGCTGCAGAGAACTCTGAAAATGGGTGAGTGAGACAATGGTCTCCCTCCTCCCAAGTTCTCTTGCATGCTTCTTCTTCTTCTTTGGCAATCACACATAGCCGATTGGGAAAGAAGGAATTGGCAATAGCAACCAGAATGGAATTTTACTTTTGGCTATACGTGCAGCGCACAACCTTGTTACAGTGGTACCTCAGGTTAAATACTTAATTCGTTCCGGAGGTCCGTTCTTAACATGAAACTGTTCTTAACCTGAAGCACCACTTTAGCTAATGGGGCCTCCTGCTGTCGCCACGCCACCGGAGCACGATTTCTGTTCTCATCCTGAAGCAAAGTTCTTAACGCGAGGTACTATTTCTGGGCTAGCGGAGTCTGTAACCTGAAGCGTCTGTAACCTGAAGCGTCTGTAACCTGAGGTACCACTGTATTACCAACACACACTTTTGAAAATAAAATAAAACATAATGGAAGCATCCCCAGCGGAACCACTGGCACCTTTTAGACTATGTCATTATCCAAGCTAAAGATCACTGTGATGTGGTCCTTACCAGAGCTATTATGAGTGCTGATGACTGCTGAACAGATTAATACGTTCCACGGCGGCTATTAAGATCTTGCATGCACCATAGAACTGAGCCCAAATTCATGCAGGGCTTTGGGGACAAAGCAACAACCAACAAACCTATGATCACTTAAAGCATACTCAATAAACACACGAGACGTAACCGGCTGTGTTCTTGGATAAATAAGATATACGATTCATAGCATCAAATTGTAAATTTCAACAGAAGTAACTCATAAAGTTCAACCAACGAACAAAGCAGAAGACCCAGTGGATCAGATCATTCTATAGTCAGTTCATTTGGGGCTATCACTGCTTTTCTCTTCTTCAAATCCAAAGCAAGGTCTCCCTGTGCTCTCTGCATGTGCTGGAGAAGACACCCAGGGCACAAATTCCTCCCGCCCCAAGTTACCGTATTTTTCGCTCCATAAGATGCACTTTTTTCTTCTTGAAAACTAGGGGGAAATGTCTGTGTGTCTTATGGCGTGAATGTGTGGTCCCTGGGGCTGGAGGGGGCCCAGGCCTCCCCCGCCAGCCCCGCAAGCTCCAGGAGTGGAGGCAAGGCTGCATGCAACCTTGCCGCCGCTCCCCGACCTGTTCTGGGGGCTGGGGTCGGGGGAAGCTCAGGCTTCCCCAGCCCCACGGCTAAAAACAAAGCCGCACGCAACCTCTCCAGCCAGGAGAGATTGCGCGCGGCTAAAAACAAAGCCAAGACAGTGAGCGGGATCCATCCAACCCGGACAGATTTTTTTTCTTGACCCCCCCCAAAAAAATACTAGGTGTGCCTTATGGTACAATGCGCCCTATGGAACGAAAAGTATGGTAACTTCCCGTTTGCAGTAAAACGCCATGTGCTGGGCCAAGCAGGGGCGTTCCAAGGGGGCGGACTGGGGCGCTCCAGGTGCCATTCCAAAAGGGGGAGGGCCAAAATGCCGACCCCCCCGAACAGCGGCACCCCGGGGCATGCCACATTCACCCTGCACCCCCCCGGCCAGTGCACCACGCCCCCTGGGATGCGCGCCATGCCCCCTGGAACGAGTGCCGCTCCAGGTACCAGAGCAGGTTGCTTCGCCTCTGGGGCCAAGCCCTTTGAATGCAGCAGAATCCGTCCCCAGAGGGGAGAGAGGAGCTGTTGGCCACCTGGCAGCTGGATTTGTGGGCCTGTCAGCAGGTGACCTGTGGATGTGGAGAAAACAGCACTTTTTGCTAAAAGATGGATAGCATTGGAGACCTCCTGGTCTGTAGGAAACTATGAAGTCATCCGTAGTAAATAGAGCTTGGACAATATTTGAAAATGCAACGTTGGATTCAGTGTTAGAAATTAGCCAGGCGCCAGGAGCGTTTTGCGACTGCCATGGGTTCCATTGCAAGCGCATGGAGATCTCTGGCAACTGACATCTCCATCTCCTCCTGCTTTCTTAAGCAGGTAAACAGAAGAGCTTATTTATTGCATTTATAGGCAACCTTTTCCTCCAAGAAGTACATGGTTCACCCCCCTCCTCAGTTAATCCCTACAACGACCCTGTGAGGCAGGTTAAGAGGCTGCGATTGGCACAAGGTCACCCAGTGAGCTTCACGACCAGTTGGGGGTTTGAACCCTGATCTCCCAGGTCCAACACTCTTAACACTGGGATGTTGCTTATCTTTCAGGCGGCTATGAGAGATTTCACTCGGAATATCCGGAATTCTGTGCAAAGACAAAATCTCCGACTGCTGCGTCCGTTGTGGCGACTGCAGAGTACCTTGAGCACAGCTGCAGCTCCTGTGGGACACCGCAACACGATCAGGTTGGCTTTCCTGAGCTTATTGCCGTTTAAACCCTCGCTCTGTCTGAATTGTCAATATGAATTCAGTCTCCTGGGTTGGTGTATTATCCGTAAGAATGAAAGACAACCTGTCTGTCCTTAAAACAACAGAGGTCTGTTTTTGCACTTTAAACAGGATCTCCGAGCCCTGGAGAAATACTTTCTCCATCGGAATATTTTAGAAGTGGGGAAATGGCCTGGCCTAATTTGGATAGTATGAGAACATGGATCAGGCCCATGCAGTCCAGCCCCTGGTTCTCCCAGTGGCCAGTTGGATGCCATTGAGAAACCAGTGAGCAAGACCTGACTATACGTTGTGTGTGGCCGGACTAGTTCTCCCCATTCTTACTTTGTAAAAAGATGCCACTCTAATGTGGTGGTGTCAAAGTAATGCAGATGTGCCCCTGGCCATGTGTCTTTCAATCCAACAAGGAGAATGTCCAGGAACCTGCTTCTCTATAGAGATCTTCCTTGCTGGGAGAAGGTGTACACCTTGCCCATTAAACTTTAATTAGTTTAATGTTAAGTAAACGTCCAGTGCACTTCCAACGCCATAAGTCTTATCTCAGCAGAGAATTTCGTGCAGCGGCTGAAGAAGGCAGGAGAGTCAGTACCTTTCAATGAAGAATCCTGGAGCAAGCACTTTGGAACGCAGGGAAAAACTTTATTCACAAAAGAAAAACCCTGGCGATAAAGCACACATGCTTTTATCTCCGGCATAAAGAAAACTTTACTCTAAACTTAACTCATATCAGCAAACATGCCCATGGCCACAAACTGAGTCTGCGAGTCAGGTCAAGGGGGAAAGAAGAGAGAGAAACATGGGTGAACTGACTCTTTATACAAACTAACTCACATTCCTGGATGCTTAATGACTTCCAGCTGCTCAGTGATTAGAGCGACTTGTTACCTCTTAACCCTTTAGTACCAACACACCTGTTGTTGTCTGCTGAACAATGAAGATGTTTTGGTACACTGTTTGGATGCAGTGGCTTCTAGTCTAGCAGACCATGGAGCCATAAGGTTGCATCCAACCAACCAAGTTATACTTGGTGTAGACCTACTATAATTAGGGAGCCTAAGTTAGTCATGTCCATTAATTTCTAGCTCCCAAGGGTGACTAACATGGGAGACAGTCAATAGCGATTGTTATTTCTTGTGTGGGTGTTACTGTCATGCTGGCTGACACACAGTCGTAATTCAAGAATGAATGGTGTAGGGATTTGAACTTGGTGGCCTTCCTTTGCTCAGGAGTAGAGCAGAGATAGTCTAGCCAACACCCTCCAGATATTGTAGGTTACACCTCCCATCATCTCCAGCCACCATCCCGTCGTCAAGGACAGATGATGGAAAATGCAGTTCACAACATCTGGAGATCTCTGGAGTGGAATCTCCCAGGCCTTCCGGGACTAAAAATTTGTGGAAATGAACAAAGAACCCGCAAGTGTAGTTGTATGAATCAAAAGGGCTAGGTTTTATTAGGAGAGTTCAGATTTTCAATGAAGAGCGACGTTTCAGAATGGACATCTTGGCAAACTATTATTAAGTGACTCTAAAGCCAGTTAACCTTGCTGCAGGCGTGCTGTTGGCAAGTGATACAGAGTCTTGTTTGAGATAGCGGCATAATGCTCTCAAGAGAGACAGATGCCCAAGACCTGATTAGAAATTGTGTGCTCACCATTACTCAGCAAGCTAAATTGCATCACTAAATGCAATTCAGAGTGATATTCCTGCTGCACCCTTTTTGTTTTGTGTTTTTGCTCAGTCACCGTAAGCCTACAGAATATATAACACCACATGGTATAGCCAATTCCATTTCAAACCATGCCCTCCACAGGTTTGAGGGGGGGAAAGCTGGGGTCCCACAGCTTTAAGATCAGAAAGCTTCAAACGTAAAGCTATTGTGGATCTCTGGCGACGATTGAGAATCACTAGAGAATTGTGAATGGGGACAGCTGTTTATTTGTCCCTGTTGTGAGTCCAGCAATGTCACTGGCATTCGCCAGATGTGTTTTGTGGAGCTCATGAATCCTGTGAGCATCACACATCTCTGCCGGTTCCTTTTCCTGTTGGGACTCCTCTTCTCCCTCTCTCAGTCATAGTGATCCCTCTCTTTTCTCCTTTCTCGCTTCCCCTTCCGGAGAGCAGGGTGGCCCCGTGGAAATCCTTCCGTTCCTCTTCCTTGGCAGCGCTCATCACGCCGCCCGGAGAGAAATGCTGGACGCCTTGAGGATCACCGCCTTGTTGAATGTTTCCTCGGACTGCCCAAACCACTTTGAAGGACATTTTCAATACAAATGCATCCCGGTAGAAGACAACCACAAAACCGACATCAGCTCCTGGTTCATGGAAGCGATTGAATACATAGGTACGTTCATCTTGGCAAGGTTGGGTGGTGAGGTAGAGGAGATAGTGGGACACAGGCTTCAAAACCGAAGCTTGTGGGTCCAGCTCCAAACGGTGGAGCAAATGTTCAGGTCTCTAGCTACTAGAGTAAACTAGAGGAAAATCTGAGCAGGCCTCAAGCCACGTTTTGTGGTCCACTTGAGGGGCCATGAAGGGACGCGGGTGGCGCTGTGGGTTAAACCACAGAGCCTAGGACTTGCCGATCAGAAGGTCGGCGGTTCGAATCCCCGCGACGGGGTGAGCTCCCGTTGCTCGGTCCCCGCTCCTGCCAACCTAGCAGTTCGAAAGCACGTCAAAGTGCAAGTAGATAAATAGGTACCACTCCGGCGGGAAGGTAAACGGCAGCTATCAAGATTATAGGTACCACTCCGGAGGTCCGTACTTAACCTGAAACTGTTCTTAACCTGGAGCACACTTTAGCTAATGGGGCCTCCTGCTGCTGCTACGCTGCCGGAGCACAATTTCTGTTCTCATCCTGAAGCAAAGTTCTTAACCTGAGGTACTATTTCTGGGTTAGCAGAGTCTGTAACCTGAAGCGTATGTAACCTGAAGCGTATGTAACCCGAGGTACCACTGTAATATGTTAAAAACTTACATAACCTTGCACAGTCCTGGGTGTCGAAGGATTCTTGCCTGTTGAGATTGCTTCCTCTGTGTTCTGACCCTTCTGCTCTGCTCCCCCCAGACTCTGTGAAGGCCTGTCACGGCCGCGTCCTAGTGCACTGCCAAGCTGGCATTTCCCGATCGGCAACCATCTGCCTGGCCTACCTGATCATGAAGAAGCGGGTGAAGCTCGAGGAAGCCTTTGAGTTTGTCAAGCAGCGCCGGAGTATCATCTCCCCGAACTTCAGCTTCATGGGACAGCTCCTCCAGTTCGAGTCCCAGGTTCTGGCTACGTCGTGCGCCGCCGAGGCCGCCAGCCCGTCGGGGACGCTGAGGGAAAGGGGGAAGAGCTCCTCCACGCCCACCTCCCAGTTCGTCTTCAGTTTCCCGGTCTCGGTGGCTGTGCACTCCACTGCCGGCAGCCTCCCGTACCTGCACAGCCCCATCACCACCTCTCCCACTTGCTAGAGGCGGCCTCTGTGGGTTGTGCCCAGGGGTAACCCGAGGACAGAAAGCCGGGCAGCCCCGTTGGCTACCGATAATGGCAATAACGTACTCTGCCCACCCAGCAGCCAATCAGAGTCCACCCAGAGACAGAGCAATAATAGCTATCCTCGCAGCTGGAATATTCGGGTGGGGAGAGGGAGGCGGCTGCAGCATGTCTTTTTGTGGCAAGATGACTTACCTCATTTTTTTTAAAGTATATATATGTAATATATATAAAAACGTTTGAAATTGTGAAATCGTCACGTTCTGGTGTGTGGGGAAGAGTGAGGGAGACGCACGCCTTGAGACAGGAGGGACTTCACTGTGTTGCCAATGTTCCTCTTGGTGTATTTCCTCAGCTGGTTCCTGATGCGTATAGGAGGCCTACAGCATGGGGTTTGAAGCCACAGCTTCTCAAAGTGCCTGGTTTTTGGTTGCTGCTATTATTATTATTTATTAAGAGGCCCAGGGTAGTTTTGAAGTAGGAGAAAGGGGTGGCTGTTACCTCACAAAGCCGTTTTTGGATTCCACCGAAGCAGCTCTGTGTAAAAATAATCGGATCGAAAATGCCTTCTGTTTTGGTCAAGAGTAACAAACACAGTTGTTTAAGGAAATGTTGGTGTGGAGCTGGAATCGGGACACCCCACCCGCCATATTCGGTGTGGAATTTCCTCATGGTTGGCTCTTTCGGTTACTGGCCTAAGCAGTGGCCTTCCTGCATGCATTGGAAGGAAAATGACTTAACCCCCGGTTTGGATTTTGGTTGTCCTGTTTCTATGGACCACTCTCTGTGGTTCTAGAGGGGAATAAGCTACCAGCCTTGGCAAACCTGGTCCCTCCAGATGTTGCGACTGCACTCCCCATTATCCCCAGCCAATGTGGCCAAGTTGGGGATGATGGGAGTTGTAGTTCAGCAACACCTGGAGAGTGCCAACTTGGTGAAGGCTCAGCTAGCTTATGTAGCCTCTTCTCCTTGGGTACTGCACAACCCAATCCAATATTGGTTTCACCAGCATCTAGGGTCTCCCCAAACCTGAAATCTGTGCCCTTTAAAAATATTCCTAATGGTTTTTCAAAAAAGCAGTTGGTCTAGAAGCGAAACATTCTAATCAGCTATATTGCTACACGTAAGCAGCAGCCAAATTGAGCAATACCTGTGTGCATCAGAGCAGCCCTCCAGTAGAGATGGAGAGGAAGACCACCTCTTGGAGGGGTAGGCAGAGTAAGATGCCCGACAATAAAAAGGCAACTTCACATTGATTTTTTGGCTCTCGGATTTCTTGATGTTTACCTTCTGTGAGGTGTAGGCAAATATGGAACCACCCCTTTACAAAAGGAGCAGAGAAGAGCCGATTCACAGAGAACCTTGGTACAGATGTTGCTGCATTGGGAAGGGATGTTGGAAATTGTGGTTCAGCAATGTCCAAAGACCTACGTTTCCACACTTGGTACAGATGGACCGAGTATTGTGCTGTACCATTTAGTTACCTTCTGTCCAGAGAGGGGAGAGTTGCAGCAAGATCTCCAGCAACTTTAAGCCTGTTCCTTTCTACTACTGACATGTGGAAGAAAATTTCACAAACCAGAGCCTTTCTCAAGCAAGATGTGTTTTTTAAGTTTGATGGGTTTAGCCTCCATACTCTTAGGATGGTTTTTCTCCTAACCTTTCTTTCGTTGGGGTGTCTAGCCTAACGGTGAATGCTTCCCCCACCCCCTGAAACATGGACAAAGCTTTATTCACAAACACGGTGCATCCACTGGCATGCATCAGGTAGGGTAAGGGGGGGTACTTTGTGGCTCCCATCACCCCTGACCATTAGGCATGCTGGCTGGGGCCGATGGGAATCTAGCATCTTGAGAACCCCAGATTTGTCTCTGAGGTTTGCATGTTGCAGCTTCAAATATTGAGGCACTATTTTATTATGTGGGGCAGAAGAACAGTGTGGATGTGTTGGTTTAATTGGATAAAATAGCAAGGAACTTTCTTCTGTATCTGACCACATGGTAGTGTTGGTAGAAGCTGTGCTGTGAAGGAATATCCTGCAGTGAAAGCTCCTAGGGCATAGAATCGTTCAACCCCTGGCAGTGCAGGAACCTGGCTCAATGTGGGGCTCGAATCCACAACCCCCAGATTAAGAGTCTCATGCTCTACCGGGTTCGAGGCTATTTGGATTTGGCCAGTTGGATTTTGAAATTTTATTGGAACTAGCATAACTTCACAGCTGATAAGCAAGTTCTCTAGAAGTCATTGTCAGGCTGGATGCTGAAGCTGATCCCCCTTTTTTTAAAAAAAAAACCAACATAAAGCCCTGCTGCTACTCAGCTCTTTCTTGTGTCTTCAACATTCTAAAAAAAATACGTTGCATACTTTTAAAAGGAGCTTGCAGATCACATATTTTTCCGTTGCTGCTGCTTCATGTAGTGTGGGAACAGCCACAGATGATGACTTATTGATTGATTTTATATACCACCCTATACCTGCAGGTCTCAGGTGGTTTACAGCAGTGTTTCCCAACCTTGGGTCTTCAACTGTTTTTGGACTACAGTTCCCATCACCCCTGACCACTGATCTTGCTAGCTAGGGATGATGGGAGTTGGAGTCTAGAAATAGGTGGAGACCCAAGGTTGGGAAACACTGGTTTACAGAATAGAATCAAAATATAAAGCCACAAAATCCATCAGCAAAATAAAAACAACAATCCAACAATGCCCCCCCAAAAACCCAAATTTTAAAAGGGCATAGGACAAAGGATCTGCGACGCTGACAGATGCCCTGTGTCTCACCACTTCATAGTGTTCATATCAACAGGCATGGTGGAGGGGCACTAAGCTACTAATCGAACAAAGAAACATGTCAAATATGTCTATTACCCTAAGGCTGAACTTCACCAAACCTGTATACTGCAGGGTGTAAAAGGCAGGAAGCACGGCTTGATCAGGAGTTAGCTGTGCTCACTGTGATTCTCTGAAGGATTCAGACCAGCCCTTCTTTGCCCTCAATATATCCACTCCCTAAACATGGGGACTCAGTTTCACCCGACACTCACTCATGGCTCCAGCATTGTGTCCAGGAGAGCTTCTTTTCGTCAGTCCGGAACCTGCTCCTGATCAATTTCAACTGCACAAAGGCTTTCAGTAATACTTGCAATTAAGTCATTTATTTCTGAGAGTTGATAAACATCGGCCTACTTCTCCCTTTCCCCCCCTCCCCTCCCCCCTTTAAATATCCTATTCCCGTTTTCATTTCCCGAACCGCTTATTTTCCTTGTGCCGCAGAAAATTTTATACTTCAATTCCACCGATTGTTTTTTATTTCAATGGGACTTTTGTGCAGAAATCTAGTACACTGTGGGGCGTTTATTCTTCTACCACATCACCTAAAAAGCAGCCTCCTCTGTATTCCAGAGAGGAGGCAACCGGAAGTAGGCCGGATCCGTAGCTGTTTTGTTGTTTCAGATGTGGTACCCAGCTGCTGCCCTTGACCACCAGAGTGTCGAGGCCATCAAACAAGAAACTCCCTCCCTGGGGGCGCTCTGAAAGAATCTGCTGCTGCTGCTTCCCTTTTGCACCAGCCTAGCAGAAAGCCCACTTTCTATATCCTATAGCAGACCAAAGAGGAGAGAGACAAAGTTAACTTCAGTCTCAGTGCACAGGACTCTGGAATTGTGTGACTGTGTTGTTCTTGTTCATAAGACAAAAGTCCAGGCAGAAGAGGAGGTGTGGTGTCACAGAAGGAAATGGAAGCATAGGACGAAGCTACTGCGGTGCATGTTTTCTGCTCCTTGCTAGGTGACCATTCTCTTCAAAATACTGTATTTTTTGCTCTATAAGACGCACCAGACCACAAGACGCACCTAGTTTTTGGAGGAGGAAAACAAGAAAAAGAAATCTGAATCTCAGAAGCCAGAACAGCAAGAGGGATCGCTGCGCAGTGAAAGCAGCAATCCCTCTTGCTGTTCTGGCTTCTGGGATAGCTGCACAGCCTGCATTCGCTCCATAAGATGCACACACATTTCCCCTTACTTTTTAGGAGGGAAAAAAGTGAGTCTTACAGAGCAAAAAATACGGTACTACACCATGTACAACTCCAATCTGTTGCTTAAAGTGGGGTGGGTTGAGGGGAAAGGCTCCCCCCCCCCAATGGGATTTAGGCATGTTAGAAAGGGGTGGAAATGCTCCCTTGCAGATTGTGTGATGGCTCTAATAAAACCTGCTGGTTTTCCCTTGGTTCCTCACATCCGTACATTCTGCTGCTACGAATGCTTCACCCAAAGTGCAAAAGCCAATTTACAGCCCCCAACCACGTGTCCCCCTGCAAGCAAGCCTTAAGTGAGAAAGCAAATTGGTCTGTGCCCTCTCTTCTCAGCTCATCTAAGTATGGAATGATTACACTGAAGTCTTCAATTTTCAGTCCCAACGCTTTAAATCAGACTTACCGTATTTTTCGCCTTATAGGACGCACCGTCCCATAAGGCGCACCTAGTTTTTTTGGGGGGAAATAAAGGGGGAAAAGTTATTCCCCCCCCCCGGCGCAGGGCTGGGGCTTCCCCCGACCCCAGCCCCCAAACAGGCAGCTCTCTGCAAGCCGTAGGAGCCCAGCACTGGCTCCCGCTGCTTGCTGAGAGGTCCGCGAAGCCTGGACGTGCTGATCTCAGCGCGCGGAGGCTTCGGCATGCAGGCGACTCTCCGCAAGCAGCGGGAGCGCTCCCGTTGCTTGCGAGAGGTCCGTGAAGCTTGGAGAGCGAGAGGGGTCGGTGCGCACCAGGCTTCAGCGAAAGCCTGCATTCGCCCCATAGGACGCACACACATTTCCCCTTCATTTTTGGAGGGGAAAAGGTGCGTCCTATAGGGCGAAAAATACGGTACAGCTACTTGCACAGGCACTGCCTAGCTTGGTCTCTCCGTGGCCAAAGGATAGGAAGCAAAGATACCTCCTTGAAAGCAGGTGGCTTAGTCCACTCTCCTTTATGAATGAGCTTTTGATACACCTCCCACCAGTGCAATAGTCCAAACTCCCACCTCTATATTTTTATGTATAAAGGTAAAAGGTAAAGGTACCCCTGCCCGTACGGGCCAGTCTTGACAGACTCTGGGGTTGTGCGCCCATCTCACTCAAGAGGCCAGGGGCCAGCGCTGTCCGGAGACACTTCCGGGTCACGTGGCCAGCGTGACATCGCTGCTCTGGCGAGCCAGAGCCGCACACGGAAACGCCGTTTACCTTCCCGCTGGTAAGCGGTCCCTATTTATCTACTTGCACCCGGAGGTGCTTTCGAACTGCTAGATTGGCAGGCGCTGGGACCGAGCAGCGGGAGCACACCCCGCCGCGGGGATTCGAACCGCCGATCTTCTGATCGGCAAGCCCTAGGCGCTGAGGCTTTAACCCACAGCGCCACCTGCATCCCTTAGGTCCTCTAAATAAAGCGATCGTAGGAATGGATGGAGTACTGTTGAGAATTTGAGCAGCAGCTGGTAAGCGGTCCCTATTTATCTACTTGCACCCGGAGGTGCTTTCGAACTGCTAGGTTGGCAGGCGCTGGGACCGAGCAGCGGGAGCGCACCCCCGCCGCAGGGATTCGAACCGCCAACCTTTCAATCGGCAAGTCCTAGGCGCTGAGGCTTTAACCCACAGCGCCACCTGCGTCCCCTATATTTTTATGTATAGGCTGTCTCAAATGCATGTGTGTGTTTTAGGTTTTCAAGTGTTTAATTTATTGTCTGACAATGATCATTCGAAATAAATTTCCAGTAATGGTCTCCTTTCGTACAAAGTAATAAGAGGCTCTTTGGTCCTGCTTGGGTATGGTCTTGGAGAGGAAAAATGGCAATAGTGAACAAGCTGGTTTATTTGAAAGGGATTTGCTATTCCTCATTTTATCAATGAACCCTAACCGACGCTGGAACACAGTTTAAGGGGGATGGAATGAGGCTAAAGTGGAGAGGTGTGAAAATTTGCACCATAAAACAAAAGGCCCTTACATTATTTCTTCTGCACTTAAAGTATAAATAGAAAGACCATTTACCCAGATAGTACAAAACTGAGCTATGCTACAGAATGCCATTTGAGTGTCAGGAAAACCAGGCATTGACTAAACTACAATGAGGTGGATCAACCCTATCAGCTTTAGAACTCCTGTACCTTTTAGATAACTGCTTTACTGCATATGTAATTTTCACTAAAAATAGCTGCACCTGTCATAATTCCCTCACAGTCACTATTGCAGATTAAAGATCCTTGAAGTTGGATGACTGCATTATTATATCAGCAATTACCCCTGCAATATTTTACTACTTTATTCTGTTTTTTTTCTTTTTGGCTAGTCCTAGGGAGAGGCAAGGAGCCACACAAGACAAACCCTCCCACTAGCTTCTTACAGATTTATCTCTTCCTGTCTTCTGAGATTTCAGAAAGCATTGCTCATGCTGTAGAATAAGCTGTAAGAACCAGAAAGTTTAAAAGATATGAAGTGAGCTTCTGCATCCCATGCCACACATTGCGGCAATGTGGAAAGAATAGTGAGGTACACACAGCTCTGGCAACAACCAGCCTTCGGAGTAATCAATCGAAGAAAGTGGTACAACCTCTGGTGCCTCCTAACACATGATAAAAACCGCCAAAAACGTTTTTAAAAAGTGTGTTTATTGAATCTTAATCTGTCACAAGTACTTATAGGTCAGACATTAAGTTAAAGCACAGTAAGATCTAAGTTGTTACATTGGCTTTATGCAAAATTCCATCACATTGGTTAAGTTAAGAGACTCTAAGATCCTCTTTTAGCAAGAGGGGGGGGGAAATAAACATCCCAGTTCCAGGTCACATATAATGAAAGGCCATTTTGGGATTTCATATGTTCTTCTATGGCCAACAGGTATCAAGAACACAAGGCTAGCTATGCAAGCAAGTTATACAAGGGTTTTTTTTATTTCGTTTTTTTAATGCAAAGCTAGTAGTTGGTAGTGCCTATGGAAATAACTAGGTGTTAAAATTGTTAGGAGGGTTGTATACACAGGTTGATGGCTACTGCAAAGTTGCCAATTGCAAAAAAAAAAAGGAAAAGAAAGTTGAGATTGCATTGTAACAGACAAGCTTTTAAACCCTTTACCAGTAATACTTTGAACTGAACCAGCACACACACAAATCTACCTTCTGGTTGATCAGTAAGCTACAAACACGAATGAGTATTCACCGCCATAGACACATTTCAACTTCGATGCATAATTAGTCTTCTTTCTCCACCTTCACAGCAACAAACCACAAGGACCATGATAGGAAGTGAAGGTGAAAATATTACCGTCCTCTGTGATCACAGTCATATTTTCCTCCAATAAAAACGTTCTTTTTATTAATATGAAGAAAACCCAACTCTGTGCTTCACAAAACCTCTAAGCAGACATGGTGGTAACCTGGGCGAGATTCCATTCTAAAAAAAATTAAAATTCTGCATCCGTATATACTCAAGTATAAGCTGACTTTCTCAGCACATTTTTTTATGCTGAAAAAGCCCCCCATGGCTTATACTCAAATGAGGGTCCTTTCGGGCTGCTTGTTCTCCTCTGCCGCTGCCACCACCACCAGGTTTGTGGTGTGGTGAGCCGCCTTATACTCGAGTCATTAAGTTTTCCCAGTTTTTTGTGGTAAAATTAGTGCCTCGTCTTATATTTGGGTCAGCTTATACTCTAGTATATACGGTATGTACTAAGCAAATATGCATGATCTTATTTCCCATGTGTTAACTATTTCATGTAATTCTACAATTTTCCATTATTTGTTCTACCTTTGTATTAGGGAATAGCAAGGAGCTATGAAGGATACTGAAGTCCTAGCCTCAATTTATGGAAATTTTATTCAACCAGCCCTCTGACTTCAGCAGACTACCGTATTTTTCGCTCTATAAGACGCACCAGACCACAAGACGCACCTAGTTTTGGGGCGAGGAAAACAAGAAAAAAAATAATTCTGAATCTCAGAAGCCAGAACAGCAAGAGGGATCGCTGTGCAGTGAAAGAAGCAATCCCTCTTGCTGTTCTGGCTTCTGGGATAGCTGCGCAGCCTGCATTCGCTCCATAAGATGCACACACATTTCCCCTTACTTTTTAGGAGGGAAAAAGTAAGTCTTATAGAGGAAAAAATACGGTAATTGCCCACACAGTATAAAGCACCAGAAAACTGTTTTGGTGCAGGTGAGGTTAGCAGGAGTCCTATACCCAATACTATCCTGCAACTTTTTTCAGTGCTACTGAAGAATTACAGAATACATGCAGCTTTGCTCCTACTGGGTACAATCCGGGGGAGCCATTTCTACATATGCGAGGAACCCAACTTTAGGAGAATTCCTTTGAGAACAGTTGAAGGCTTCTGTCACTGACATTGGCTGTTGCAGCAATAACTACGAATCTAGTTCCACTTGCATGCATGAAACCAGCTGGGAATGGGAGATTTATACCTGGGAGTGCCAGAAAGCACCAGAAGTGGTATAGATATTAGTATGCACAATAATCAGATGTATGGTGGGTGGAAACATTAGAGCTCATATTCATATGGACATTTTAACATTTGAGACCAGGACTGCTGCCAGCAAACGCAGCATAAAATGCATCAGTCTTCAGCCACCAATTTCACGGGATCTATTCACATTCACAGCAGCCCACACACCATCGCCTGGAGAGCAGGGAAGGCTAGGCTTCTCTCGCAGCAATTTTGTTTGCAATGCGAACTTCAGCGGCCATGGAGACAGCTCTCACATTCAAATACTAAGGCTTCCATGTGACAGAACCTGACTGCAGCCTCTGCCCATGCTGAGAAGGCTACTGTAAATGTGAACTAAGGGAACAAACCAGCTCCATTTTATCCATCAGCCACACAAACATGGCATTTTAATTTTTCCAGTCATTATTTAATACGTTATTAAAATGCTGCCAAGTATACTACTAAATTAAACAGATTAACAGCACTGAAAACAGCATCCAAAGTTCCCCCCCTGATGGGCTGTAATTCAGTATCCTGGCAGATGCTTTGATATGCAAGGCTGGAAATTCAACACCCTCCCCATCCACGGTGGTAAAAATATTGACTAGCTGGTGATTCGCTATCCTTTAAGTGGTACGCCAAAATCTCCTCCGCCTAATGGTAGCCCTGCTAGCAGATCCTCCTGCCAATCTCTTAAGAGCTGGAAGATATACAGGCATCCCAGTACTTCATGCATGTCCTACTTGCAAGTGGCCATGTATACGTGCAGCACTGGGTAATAATTAAATCGTAGAATTCTAGAGATGGAAGGGACCCTGAGGATCATCTATTCCAACCCCCTGGAATGCAAGAATATTCAGCTGTCCCAAAAGAGTGATCGAACCTGCAACCTTGGCGATATCAGCACCACAATCGAACCAACTGAGCTACCCAGGCTCTTTAAAGAAGTCAATTAATTAAATAATTCAATTCAAACCTGGGAATGATGGGAGGGAGTAGGAGAGACCTCGTGGCTCGCAAGGAGACTCTCCCCGGAGCCTGAAGAGGACGTCAGTGAAAGCAGAGGAAGCCCTAAAGAGACTGGAGACCCAGTGGGGCTTTGTTTACGCTGCTCAGCCATGCAGGTTAGCACAGCAGCAGCAGCAGCAGCAGCAGCTTTCCCTTGCGTCCTCGGGCCTCTTGCCAGTGCCAGAGGTTCAATTCTAGTTGTGGATATTTTTGGATACAGTATTTTTGGCATGGATTGAAGAGACAGCAGCAGAGAGGGCATTTAAAGGGTGCTGCCCACTTCACGCAATTTCACTTATGCGCATTGGGCCCCGGAATGTAACCCATGTGTAAGTGGGAAGTTGCCTATACAGTATAAGGAAGATCCAGTACCTGATCTACTCTCCTCCTTTTGCTTCAAAGTAGGATTTTATTCTATCCTTCTTTTTGGGTCATTCTATTGCTCTAAACTGTCCTGTGGACCCGCAATAAAAAACACAACCCCTACAACAGAGGCACATGTTGCTTTATTCCTGCTGCTGGACTTAACAGCAGCTGGGGAGAGGCACAATTTAGAGTTGGAAACAGCAGAGTACAGTTCTCGGCAGCACCGTTGCTTCTATCAAAATCAGAGTCTCCAATGCCTGGTTTAAAGCAAACAAAAAATGCATACACATCTTCACCACTTCAGGAGTTCAAATCATAGCTCGTGGAATATTCATGTTTTGCCCCAAGATCATGAGGCCCAGATAATTGAGCCAGAAAAGAGGGACTTGCCATCTTTTATTATCCCACCCTCTTCAAAAAAAAAACAAAAACCTGCTACAATTTGTCAGGTTTCCCTGGAAAGAGGAAACAGCTATTCTCAGAGAGTTCATTGAAAACATTTTTTTTTTATGGTGCAGATCTCTTTTCTACCAAATATTCAACGTGACATTAAAAAAAGGCAAATTCTGCAAATGACGTTTTGTTTCTTGCAAACCCCATTTTCGGCAAACAAATTAACCTTGCTGCTGTAGCAGCAACATACCAGTCACTGAAATGGTGTGACTTGGGGCATCCAAAAATAATCACCATGGGCTTTGTCACACATTTACATCTGCAGCTATTTACTAAAAAATGTAGAATGCAATGTGATAAATGTCTCGTTCGCCAAGACATGCATCATACAAGTACATCTGTCAGGGATCTGCAGATAATGCAATGGCATTATATAATGTTGTGTTTCTATAATGTTGTGACTGAGGTCTGTTAACTAAATTCTGAGGTCTCTCAACCCAGTGAGTCAGCCCTCACTCTCGTGAACTAGTAGCCCTCGTTCCCAGGGCAGGATGAAGCTAATAAATTGTGCAATGTTTATAGCATCTTCTTGATCCATCCTGTAAGGAGTGGTTTTGGGGTTTTTTTACCCAATGGCCAAGGAGATACTGCATTTATTTAAATATAACACAATTCTTGTTACTTCGACTTCACAGTTGGAAGGAAGGAATGTGCTTATGCCCAAAGCTCGTACCAGGCCTTCTCCCCAGAGCAAGTAAGAAGTTGTACTGAAATAATTACTATGGAATTTATTCTGAAATAAGAGGGTTTAGGACTCCAGTCTGTGAGTTCTTTGGGGCAATACCAGCTCCTGTATGAGAGAAAGGTGGCTATCATTTTATTCTGAAGGACAGTAAACACCAGGTGTGCATTTCATTTTTCTAAGACTATCCATGTTAGGCTTTGAGATCTCTGAAGACTTGGAGGAAACATGCAATGCGTATTTTTCAAGGTCCGACCAAGAAAGGGTTAACAGAATCACGTAACTACAAGACAAAAGCCACTGCAAATGGAATTCCTCGTACAGCACCTTTTACTCTGCACAAAACATCAGTTACAAAACACGGGCAGTTTAAAAGATCGGGGCCATAGTTTGAGAATCTGGCTGTTAGGACTGAAGATGAAATCTAAAACATCCATTAGGTGAACACTGGAGGAGAAAGACAACCACAGAACTGGGACTTCTCTCTCCCGAGAGAAAGGAACACTGAACTTCCACATCCAAGTTAACCATTTAATTTAACTTAACTATGAAGTACCGCTGGGTTACGACTAACAACTACGTGAAGCTGGCGGACAAGTCTTTTAGCTTGCAATGCAGTTGCCATATCCCCCCAGCTATGCTTAAAAACAGAAATCCCAACATGAATGGTAATCAGAATGCTAACAGTGAAGCCCCAACATGCCTTCTTAATTAAAAGAAAACCTATTTTGGTCAGCTTTGGCCTTCAAAGTCCTACACTGTAAGCCAACAAACCCAACGAGACTTAAGTGGCCATGGACAACAGAAGCAAAGGGAAAGGTTCACAGTTGTCAAAGCTTGTTTCATCTGGTCTCTCTTAATATTAGAAGTCATTTCGTCAGCTTGAATCAAGTACTGATCTTGACCAATGTCAAAGTCTACATGATTATTATTGGCAAAGACATTTTTTCCAAAAGGTTTTTTGGGTTTTGTTCTTGTGCTTGCTGTGTCAGCAGGTAAGATTTTTTGCCACCATTTCCAAGCAGATGCCAGTATATGTTGTAAAATAATTGCCACAGTCTGCTGTTGTTACTCTAAAGAAATAATCATAATAAAACCTTTAATGGAAGAACTGTAATTTGAGCAATTCAACCTTCTTTGGCTGTTGACCTCCTCAGACGAAAGATTTTACAAGGTTATATTTCTACAACAAACACTGCAATCTCTCTGTTACATATCCGATTTATAAACCTCTATTGCTACTTAATTTTCAACTTCTTCCTTTCTCCCCTAAAGCTATTTTGCATTGTTGTTTTTTTTAAAAAAAGTTGCTTCTCTTGGAAAAATTATTTTTTTGTGTGGCTAGACCTCTGAAAATAGACAGGTGGGTCACAAAGAGGCTTCTTCACATACAAACAAGATTTATGGGGACAAATTTAATGGAGGGAAAATAACTGTCAGGCTTTCTGGGATTAGATAAATGCAAATACGGCTACTTGATCAATTGGTGCTTTTTTTAAAAAAAAAAGACCCGCACAATTTGCACGTCAGAAGACAGTTGCTGATACAGCACATGACTGAGACCGTCGGCAATGTAACAGTTTAGAATTTTTCTGGTTGTAAGCTTAAGGACAATTTTCACTTTCTCACACCCCCTGTGTGGGAAAGATTTTTTTCTCTTGGATTGTACCAATGGCGGGCTCCTGACTCCCCCCCTCCCCCCCCTTACTGGCTTGTTTTCATGGAGAGAACTACATGAGATGTCCAGTTCAAACAACCACTGGGGCTTTTGTTCACTTGCTTATTTCTCCCTGTGTTGTTAAGCGCTGGGATGGAGAGGGCTGGGATGGGCAGAAGGAGCAGTATCAAGGTCCATTGCTTGATCTCTTTCCAGAGAGAAAGCGATGACTGAAACATGCCATTAAACACAGGTTCCTCTGGCAGATTTATCCGTTTGTGTTCATCCTAGCAAAGTAACTCATACATTTCAAGGACAGGGGTGTTTTTAAAATGAGGTTGCTACATGAATACTAGTATGAACTCCTCTTATCGAAAGAGGAACTCAAGAAGGTCAAAACGACAGGTTTCTACCCTGAAACTACGCTTCTAGTAACATAAAAAAAAGAAGAGTTCATAAAAAGTGCAAAAAGAATCCCAAACCAAAGAACTAGATCTCTAACACCTTCTTGGACAAGAAATTCCTATTGCATTGTTCATTGATTTTAGTCAATTTGACTTTGTGCAAAAAATATCCTCAAGAAGGGCCTGGCTCATTTTCGTAACACAGTGGGCAGGTGGGTGGGGGGAGTAAAATAAATAGCCAACTAAGGACTTTTCGAAAAGACGACCAACTCTGAAAAGGCGGCATGGGTTCAATACAAGCTATGCACACATCACACAACCAGAGCAGTGGCGTCAGAATTTATTTTTAAAAATATGGTCTTGACCTAGCCCTGCTTGTTAAATAATGTTCCCAAACACCCAGATTGAAGCAATGATGTCGTCACACACATGGCAACTGCAGGGAAAGTGAGCCTGAGATATGTTGTTAAAAGGCAAACCTTTGTAAACATTTCCTCAAAAGGAATAGTAGCAATTGAGTACGTATCCGTTACTCACATCTGTTTATAGAGCAATGCTTTATAAAACACATACAGCTTAGTTCCAGGGTGACAAGCATTTCATAAAACGTTGATGTTTTGAAACTAATGTCATCCATCCAGTCCGTAAGTTATTAAAGTCATCTGATTTGTTTCACCAAAACAGCATTTACTAGGTCTTCTGCTCTGCGGCCGTTGCTGTCTGTGAGGGAGTATCTGGCTTTACAATTTGGTATGTAATCAGATACTCGGGGTAAGCCTAAGAACAAGAAGATAAATACAAATACAAATAAATTATGCATTTCAGAGGTTCAGAAAGAAATCACATTTCAGCCCACTTATTCCACCCCTCCCTATGATGCTGCTGCTGTTGATGATGATGTATTACTTTTAACCTGCACATCTGGCTGGGTTGCCTCAGCCACTCTAGGTGGCATCCAACAGAATACAACCCTTTTCCAGTGTACTGCAACACTATGTCCACGTTCATAAGGCATCCATCACCCCTCCAGACATTGCATCCTCTATCTGGAAGATGTTCCCTCCATGCTGCCCAGCACAGTTATCAGATGCTCATTCCCCCTTCCTGCAAAAGGCAGCAGGAGCCCTCTCACCCACAGCCAGCTCCTAAGCTCTTCCTTTTCTTCAGAAAGAAACTACCATCTGAACAAGTGCTACTAAAGAGAAAGGGCAGAGCATTAAGAACTGAATGTCAAAAGGGCATGGGAGGTTGAAAGCTACGTTTTAGACGTTAGGCTTTCTAAAGCATCCGCCACAATGGCAGCTGCTGGTCTAGCAAGTCGCTTGGAGTCTTTTTCCTGTCCAATGTTCAGAGCTGGTAGGCGAGCGACACTATTTTGCCTCCTGCAAGCAGCGCGCTGGGACTTATTTATCACATTCATATCTCAGCCTTCCTCTGAGGAGCTCAGGGTGGTAATACAGGGAAGTTACCCAATTTCAACATTGCATCATAACACAGAAGGGGAGTGTCTGGAAAAAGGACTAACAGAGAGAGGGTTTTCGGGGGGGGGGGGGGGGCTTTTAAAAATGCCACTGAATATGAATCAGTGAAATGGATGGAATGAAAACCAATGAAATGTTTTTGTTTTACCACAGGTAAATGCTCAAATATACCAGTGGCAAAGAGATATTTCTTGTTGCATGTATTATAAAACAATTTGGATCTTTTAGGAGCCTTTAGGGTTACCAGGCAGGGCTGACTATATTTTTTTGGGGGGGTGAGAATTGAACAAATTCCTATGCCCCACAAATACCGCAGAGAAGCATTTTAAATAAAAGGGCACATTCTACTCATGTAAAAACAGGCTGATTCCCGAACAGTCCGTGGGCCAGACTGAGAAGGCAATTGGGCCGTATCTGGCCCCCGGGCCTTAGTCTGCCTACCCATGCTTTACGCATTTGTGGCAGGAAACATGTAGCAATCACGTCTGCTTTGTGAAGCATGAAAGGCACATGTGTCTTTAAACATCCATATATATATATGTGTGTGTGTGTGTGTATCTATCTATCTATCTATCTATCTATCTATCTATCTATCTATCTATCTATCTCCTGGCCAACCAAGACAGCAAACTATAAATGTGCTGCAGGAAACAGCATTGTCACTCTGACAGTACACTCAGTGGATGAGCACGAGGCAGCCCAGATGGACTTTAGTGACACATAGGCAGTGCGCATCAGTTGACTGGCACAGTCAATCAGCACATCAATCACCCAGCTGTACAGAAGCACCACGTACACTGCTTACCTGTTCTCCTCTATAGATAACATACTCAGCATATGCAAGTCCATTGACACTTGGCCGGCCAATGACTGAATGATGCCCAGGCGGGGCATGGGCCATTTTCATGGTGCTAAACTGCAAGAAGGATTTCCCCAGCGTCACACGACAAAAGAGCATTTGCCTGAAAGGGGGAGGAAAACAAGATGAACAAAGCAATGTCACTAGCAGGAAAGAAGGAATGCTTGGGATGAGGAGGAGGAGGAGGAGGAGGAGGAGGAGAAGAAGAAGAAGAAGAAGAAGAAGAAGAAGAAGAAGAAGAAGAAGAAGAGGAGGAGGAGGAGGAGGAGGAGTAGTAGTTTGGATTTGATATCCCGCCTTTCACTCCCCTTAAGGAATCTCCAAGCGGCTAACATTCTCCTTTCCCTTCCTCCCCCACAACAAGCACTCTGTGAGGTGAGTGGGGCTGAGAGACTTCAGAGAAGCATGACTGGCCCAAGGTCACCCAGCAGCTGCGTGTGGAGGAGCGGAGATGCGAACCTGGTTCACCAGATTACGAGACTACCGCTCTTAACCACTACACCACACTGGCTCCATCCAGTGTGCAGCTACCTGAAACTTCTTAAGCTATTTACTTTGAATGCCCAAAGTTCTTAGAGCAGTCAAAAGTTGTATTTTAGGCTGCATTTGTACAGGTTTTCTAGATAGGTTATCTAGAAATGGCAACATGCTCTCACATGCTGCCCAATTGCTTTGCGTGAAAAGCCACAACCAGCAAGCTAACAATAATCCATGGCTTCAGAGTGGTTAGCCAACGACACATCATGACTAAATTTTTACTGAGGTGAAAAAGAATTCAGATTTCCCCTGTTTCAGGACTCATGATTGACGGGAGAAATAAGATGGCTAACCTGGGAAAGCAGGCATGGCTAAGGAGCAGATCTGATGAAAGTCCTGTGTCAATAACTAGCTCCCCAAGCTGTGTCTACTTGCATGTTGGACTACAGCCAAAGTGGCAGTGAAGCCAAAACTTTGTTATCAGCGGTTTTATTTAGTACACAGAATTTGTCAGTATTCACAACAGAAACATTTCTCCGGGTGAAAGACCTGACAAGTTTAAAGCATTTCCTTTTTCCAGTTTGATGCTCAACCAGCACTTTTCCTCCCAAGAACTCTTAAAGAAAAGAAAAAAACATTACATTTGGCTGACGGGGTGATACAGGTCACCAGAAACTCACCTGTGGCAGATGTAGCACGATCTGTCTTTATGCGTGGGGCAACCTGTGCCTCCCCCAATTCCATATACGTATTGGTTACTTTTAGAGGAATTTTCTGCAAAGTAAATCCCAGCTCCAAACATGCCTCCAATGTATGCGTGCCTTTCATCAAATCCTTTGTGAATAATAGCATTAATAAAAGGGGACCCTGGAACAGAACGTAAAACACGTTGCTTATGCATGTGGTATACAGCCTCCATGTTCAAATGCAAACTAATAAAATCAAATTCGGAAGCAATGTACAAATGGGTAAGAAACTGCACTGGAGATTTTCAAGTACATATTTATGATTTCCATATATATGAGGAAACAGCAAGCTCCCTACTTCAAATTTTGCTTTGTAAGCCATTCTCTGGGATTAGATAGCACTGTCACTTACAGCCAGAGTGCTGAATTTCTACTGATTAAGTTGTTGGACAAACCACCAGTGTTGGAAAGAGTTCGGGCTTGTTTGCATAGAAAGAAGGAAGGCTCTTCTCTCTCCCCCCCCCCCCACTTGTACAATAGAAATATAGTCATTCATACTGCATGGCTAATACGAAGGCTCAACCAATCCCTTTCTCTCATAGAGACTGCCAGGGGCGTATAGGAAATCTCTGAACACCACCAGCACCAACACGGACTTCTGATCCTTTTCAACATCTGCCACCAATGAGCAATAACGTTTGTTAAACTCTCCAGAATCTTTGGCAAGCTCCTTTGACTCCAGTGGTAGGGTGCCTCTTCCATCATTTTTCCTGGCACCCTACTTTTAACTAACAGAGGAAGAACGGGGGGTGAAGAAGTGATGTCGAAACAGAAAACTAATGTCCATTAATTTCAATGGGCCTGCTGTGTGTGTGACTAACACTGGATACAACCCAAAGGGAAGAAAAGACACAATTATGGATTGAAGTTACAAGAAAGGAAATTCTGATGAAACATCAGGAAGAACTTTCTGCAAGAAGAGCTGTTTGACAGCGGAACAGACTCCCGCGAGAGGAGGCGGACTCTCCTTCCTTGGAGGTTTTTAAGCAGAGGTTGGATGACCACCTGTCATATATGAAGTAGCTCAGATTCCTGCATTTCAGGGGGTTGGACTAGATCAGGCTTCCTCAAACTCAGTCGGCCAGATGTTTTCAGACTACAATTCCCATCATCCCTGACCACTAGTCCTGCTAGCTAGGGATCATGGGAGTGGTAGGCCAAAAACATCTGGAGGGCCGAGTTTGAGGAAGCCTGGACTAGATGACTAGATGAGGCAAGGCTACTCACCATGAAATAACATGCGTTCATTGTGGTGGTTGTGGTTTTCTTCTGAGACTTCTTTCTGTCTATGACAGAATCTCTCCCTCAGCTTCTTATTCACCACCTTTTGAATCTTTAAAAGGATAAAAGATAAGCAATAACTGAACCAGAGAAACAGAATTCCAGATAAACTATTTCCATATAAACTGACATTTTAAAAATATGTGGGATTACCTTAAATAAAAGAAAACAGTATTACTAAATGTAAGGGAGATCTTAGGGCTAGCTCTCTTTGTATGACACTCCACTGAATGAAAGAGAGGAGAGGTAATTTTTCCTGCAATCCCATGAAAAGGCGCTCCAGAGAACTGGGGGATCCTTCAGAAAAGGAAGGGGAAGTGGTACTCAGAGCTGCAGCAGGAACTGGTGAAAACTCCACCCCCCCTTCCTCCAGTGGGAGCCTCTGTTGAATTTGGGTCATGTGCACAAACAATGGGAGGCATTATAATAATTATCCCCTTTTGTAGCCTTGTATAACAAGCTGCAGCTTCACCCACGATTCCTCCAGAATAGAAATACTTAATCTACTAACATATATTCTCCAGAGAGTGTTAAGTACAATGTAGTATAATTCAGAGAAGAAGTGGCTTGGACCAAAACACATTTGGCCCCAAGGAGAAAAGGCATATGGCAACATTATTCCACCAGGTTTCAAAGGCTGCTGTGGCACTCTTTCTAAACTGGAAAAGCAGTGGGTGCTGCTGCAGGTCTCTTACCTTTAAAGCGGATAAAGGCAGGGGCAACAAGCACTCTGATATGGAAAATGATCACCATTGAACTGGTGAGCACCACTGAACCGGCCCCCCAAAAGTTTTGGCCTACAACTCCCATGATCCCTAGCTAACAGGACCAGTAGTCAGGGATGATGGGAATTGTAGTTCAAAATATCTGGAGGGCCGAAGGTTGGGGGTGCCTGGCCATAAGGCGCAATTGAAATAAGGTCAGGAGGAGCACTGGGTGTGATTACTTATGAAGATCCTGAACTGGAAATATATTAGCCTCGTGAATATATGGCTAAACTAAACCACCTGCTTGTGCTCCCTTTTCACCTGCTTCCTTAATTATGGCCCCCAGTCTAAAAGGTCAGTATAAACAGTAATGTAAAGGCTTTCTGTTCAAAGCTGCTGCTCAAATTCTCAACAGTACTCCATCCATTCCTACGATCGCTTTATTTAGAGGACCTAAGGGATGCAGGTGGCGCTGTGGGTTAAAGCCTCAGTGCCTAGGACTTGCCGATCAGAAGGTCGGCGGTTCGAATCCCTGCGGCGGGGTGCGCTCCTGCTGCTCGGTCCCAGCGCCTGCCAACCTAGCAGTTCGAAAGCACCTCCGGGTGCAAGTAGATAAATAGGGACCAGCGGGAAGGTAAACGGCGTTTCCGTGTGCGGCTCTGGCTCGCCAGAGCAGCGATGTCACGCTGGCCACGTGACCCGGAAGTGTCTCCGGACAGCGCTGGCCCCTGGCCTCTTAAGTGAGATGGGCGCACAACCCCAGAGTCTGTCAAGACTGGCCCGTACGGGCAGGGGTACCTTTACCTTTAAGGGTCCTCTATCCTGCTAGGCAAGGATTTCTTTATCAGCAAAATTGGTAGCTGTTTCATACGAAGGCTTTCAAAGTCATTGACACTTACCCTGATGACATTATACCTGTTGAAGATCCCCCCTGCATTGCCACCATCTCTGTGTTCCCTGATGGTACTCTGCATCTGTAAAACAGTCAAGTGGTAAGACGGGGAAGAAGAAGGGGACATCTCAGAAATACTGCCCGCATCTTAATCTGGTGTTTACATCTATTGCCTTTTACGTTCTGTGACTGTGTGGAGGGGAAACAAATACAGAAGCCGTGTTTATCTTCCCAGCCGAGAGAGGCAAGCTGTGAATAAACCATTCTTGCTCTTCTTCCTATCCTTCTGAGGAAGGAGGCAGCAATGGAAAAGAGAAAGGTGGGCATTTCTGCAATTTTTTCTTCTTCAGTAAAAGAATAAATAAGAGATAGTGATGCCCCCAGTCTTGTTTGTTATAGAGAAGGAACTCTCCATTCACCTGCACCATGCCCAGTATAATGTGGAAAGGAGGCATGTTTTTGAGTTGCTCCCATACTCATTTCATGCACCTCCTTCAATTAATATAGGCTCCTATCTGCTCCCAACAAGGTTCAACCCCTTGTGGGGCTGTAAGGGCATCTAACCAGATGAGCACAGCAGATAAAGGGTTGAATACTGTTTCCCTTTAGTGAATGTGAACTTGAACTGAGTTATGGGCACTGAGAAACCTATCAGGCTTAACACTACTTGCTCCCCTATAACCTTGTTGAGAGCGGGTAGATAAACTTTTATTCACTGAAGGAATTCTTTCTTTTTCATATCTAGAGACCATCTTGGCTGTGAGTCCTGGAAGACCTGCTTCCTGCCTGGCAGGGCTTTTTCTACCTGGCCTAGGAGGGCAGGGCCCTGACTGACTCCAGCTACAAATGTATTAACAACAAGACGTTATCCAGCAGCCTTAGCATTTGGAGCATTTAAAACATAGGACATAGTAATTAGGAATGCTCATTTTATCTCTAGAGGGTGAGAAACACGAAGCATTCAACATAGCCCTAAGCCACGGCATGTTTAAAGTACAACTACACAGGTTTTGGAAATAAGAGGTACAAAATTAACCCTAGGATATTTTGCAACTCTATCAGCACAATACAAACTGTATTTACAAACACAGATAGGCTCCTGTCTGCCAATGGAATTTTCCTCCAGGAAAAGATGGATCCAAGTGTATAAAGGGAGAAACAAAATTTCACGCCACAACCTTCCATCCCCATGTGTTGCTCTGTGTTAGACTACTTGTGTCTTTCAGGAAATTATTTTGCGTCCCACATTGCAACAGACAGGTATAAAGTACCTATTTCAGAAGGTTTAGGTAATTAGTAAATTAAATTACTAGTCCCTCTACTGAACCATCAGGTGATCGCCAACTTTCAGTTCTCTATATGGTGTGGAAGCAGTTCTCTATATGGTGTGGAAGAAGTTTAATACATTCACGAATGAGTCAGTCCCAAATGTCTTTACAGATGTAATTACCTCTTCTTCCACAGATTGATACTCTTTGTCGTCAGGAGCGAGGTCTATCAGGATAGTTCCCTGGCTGACACAGTGAAAAGTCAAATAAGGATTGGTGCCTGAAATACAGAACATGCACATTGAAATACTGCATCCATTCTACAAGTAATTTATATTCCACAGCCCTCAATTCTCTTGATAATACATACTGCACAAGACCTTAGCCAAGTGCATGTAACATGCTGGCTCCCTGACCACCATTAAGAGAAAGGGCTTTGGAAATAGGTTGGCAGGGTGGTTCCTTTGGGACAGGAGCATAAGAGGAACTGCTGTTTGGAAGGTGTATGGGAAGGGTTGATTTTGTGTGAGATTGGGGTCATGACTTAGGCATGAAGATAAAACCATCTCATTTCATTTGCATTTTTAAAAAGAGGTTTATATTTTATTCTGGCGCTCTTTTCTTTGTTGCCTTCACGTCCATCAGGCAAAACTGTTGTGATCACGTCTGAGGTTCTCTAACAGATTAGGCTACAAAAATGAATAGACAGAGTTGCCTAGATCGCTCATTACCTAAGGACCTTCCTGAAAGATTTCTATAGTGTACGAAGGATGGAGCTTACTGTTTGTAGACAAAGCTCCAATTGATTTTGATGCAGGATGCTTTAGCAGACTCACCTTGCTGCCCACCTAGAAGTCTCTCTACACCTTTTATCAACTTATGACGATGCCCATAGGCATTGATGCCAATTTCTTTCAGCTCCTCATGTCCCATGTCTGCCAGTACATCCAAGGTAATCTGAGAAGCACAGAAAAGAACAAAAATAAGTATTTTACGTCAGGACAGGGATCTATCTTTTTTACTGATTTACCCCTACTGAAATGAATGGGAAAGTAAAACTACCAATGCCTATGCTGATTGGAAACTAAAGTCCAAAGGCCCCTGCACGCACAAAACTAGCTGCACAGTTCCTCCAATCTTAGACAATATCTCCTACTATTCTAGGTGTATTATAAGACTAAAAAATAGTGGAACACTACTTTGGAGGGAGCAGAATCTTACCTGTTCTGTTTCAAAGATATCCCGAAGATGTTCCAGACCAAGACTCTTCAGGAACTGACTGATGTTCATGTCAAGTCCAACAACTACAATAAGAGACACAGCAGTGTGTTTTTCACAAAAGGATGCAAACATATTCTGAACAATCTACCAAACATCAATTGCAAAATGCAATTTTTAAATGCAAAAACTAATCCATTTTTGAGAAAACTTTCATTGAAAGTAGATTGAGGGGGAGGAATCTAAATATGAAGAATTATTAAGGAATTCAGATGAAGACTAGGTGTATTTCTGCTGAGGTGTTTTTTTCTACAAAGTGGATTCCAAAAGCGGGTTCAGAAACTTTGTTTCACAGTTTGTGACATTTATCACCCTATGATATTGCATCACTTGCATGAAGAGGCCACTCATAACTGTCAGTAGTTAAATTACACAAACCTATGAATCCCCTCTTAATGATCACCACTATTTCTAGAGCCTTACAACTTCAGTTATATTTTCATGTATTCCTTTCTACAAGTCAAACTTCCACTATAGGCAGAAACAAACAAACAAAACACATCTTTCACTAATTAAAAATATAAAAAACCCCAGGAATCAATTGCTAACAGAAAGTCAGGAAGATTATTGATTCAAAATGAAATTTCATTTGATTAAAGCAAATCCTTGGACTCTGTAAATTTATTTTACAGCTGGACCAAATAACGAAGCAAACATATTAGGATAATGTGGGAGATTACAGTAGTCACAGTGCAATCCTACATATATTTGTTTTTACTGTTGTAAACCGCTTTGATACATTTTTGTGATACAGCGACATATAAATATTTTTATGAATAAATATAAATAAGTCCCACTAGGTACCAGGGGGCTCACTCCCTAGTCAGTGTGCACAGGATTGTAGCCTGCGTGTTTCGCACTGTCAACAAAAACTTACCTTCTCCTTCTTTTCTTTCTGTTCCTGCTGCTCCATCACCAGCATTGGACGCCCCTCCCACTGCTATTTCTGCCAGAGGTCCTGCAAGGTTGTCTATGCTGCTGGCAGCAGAGAGACAGGATGGAGTTGATGCTGGCGAAATGATAGAGGCACTAACAACAGTAGCCTGAGGTTTAAAGCAGGTTGGCAAGGCCTCTGGAGGCATCGCATCTATCAGCAAGGCTCGAATATCATCAGCCTGAAAACAAGAAAATCACATATACAAAAAAATAATAGTTAGAACCAGCGTTCAATTGTTTCTTGAAGATGTACCTCAATTAGATAATTTTTATTTCAATATTCGAGCTGTTCTTTAAACTGGCATTGCTTGTGAATGGTAAATACCATCAGCCCTGGACACCAAATTTGGAAGCATTAAGTTCTGCTGTTTTGAAACAGAGATTATTTTTACGCATGTTCACATTTCAGGTGCCATCACTTGGTTTTTAAAGTTCAATATAAAAGTTCAAGAAGCAGGGTTAAAATCTAATTTAAGGTGGAAAGCAATTGTTCAGTGGTAACCAAATGAATGAACACATCGTGAATTTACCTGGACGAAATGATGGATTTACAAACAAAGATGCACAATCTGTACAAGATTCATAGTTCTGCCTGTTCATGATGTAAAACAAGAGAACTGTAGTATAATGAATCATGTGCTGGATTTGGGCTGGAGAGAGGTAGGCTCATGTCCCTACTTAGTCTTGAAAGTCACCTGACCTCGCAAGGTTGTTTGAGGGGATAAAATTGGGCCAACTTTACATATGCCACCCTGAGCTCCTTAACAGAAAGGTCAGGATATAAATGTGGCTGATTACCGTATTTTTCGCTTCATAAGACGCACCTTTTCCCTCCTAAAAAGTAAGAGGAAATTTTGTGTGCGTCTTATGGAGCGAATGCAGGTGGGAGGCAGGAGGGGAAAGCCCACAAGAGCCACACACACACTCCGCGCAGCTTCTGGGGGAGTTGGGGGAATTCCCCCACCTCGTAGCAAAGCCCGCAGGAACCGTGCACCCTTTAAAGAGCTGCCCTTCTCCCTCCTTGGGGAAAAGCCCCAAAGACACACACTCCATGCGCTCTTTAAAGGGAGTGCGGCTTAGCCGTGCACAGCCTCTCCCGGGCAGGGGATGCGATCCCGCTTGCTGTCCTGGCTTCTGGGATTCAGAATATTTTTTTTCTTGTTTGCCTCTTCCAAAAACATGGTGCGTCTTATAGAGCGAAAAATACGGTGAGTAAAAAGCATGCTACTGTACTAGTTAGTGATCTGCAGCTTAGAAATAACTGCTGTTTCTTTTTCAAAACGGACTTACTGTAGCTAAATCCAAAGGTGTCTGGCCTTCTTGGTTCTTCATCGTTGGATCTGCTCCGTGAGCTAGAAGTAGGGCACACAGCTGCGTCCTTCCTTTTTGTGCTGCTTCATGCAATGGTGTAAATGCCCATTTATCTGTGGCATTTACACAGGTATTGTACTTAATCAGCAAAGCAGCTATATCCACATGCTGCCACCGGGGCGAGAGAGAGAGATAAAAAAAAGAGAGTAGAATAGCAAGCAGGCATTACCCATAAAGGAAGTGCAAAAGAAAGCATTCTTAAATGATGGGTTATGCATTTATAAGTCTTGGATGGATGGACGTATTAAGTGCTGGAAGCTCCTTAACATACTTGCAGTATACTGAGGCTCCTGCAGTTCTTCAGTTACCTGGAGTTTCCCTAAAGCGGGCTTTTCTTAGTTGCAATCAATAAGCAAGCCTTTTTCCATTTCTACATAGGAAGATGGGAACAGAAGAAATTGAAAAAGGCTTGCTTATTGATTGCATATATGAAACAAAGGGAGCAGGATAAGGTGGAACCTAGGAACTTGTCCTCCCCTAATACTTTGATCTGGATTTCACCAGTCCACTGGTAAATACTGATGACTATTTATCAAGGGGTAACTTAGCATGGTAGTCATGTGATCACTAGAAAACAGTCATGTGCATTTTTCTGCCACGTCGTGCAAAGAATCATCATTCCCCTGCTGATCAGATTTTTGGCCAGGTGCAAAATTCTCACCCCCAGCTTATCAAATAGCTATATGCATGCAAGGAACAGTTTCGGTAAAAATGATCTATTCACCCTATTTTAATTAAAAGTCCTGGAAAGACGTTTCTGTTTCCAATCTGACAGGCTTTCCACTTAAAGGGAAAACTGCAGTAATTAGAAGCTACCGATATACTCTACACCTATACCAGTTTTAGCAAGCTTTTATAGTATATTGCTGCTGCATCTTATTTGGGGGTATAGATTGTTTTCTTCATTATTTATTGCTGTTATTATTACTTGATGGGTTTTTTTGTTTTTTCTTTGTTTTGCATTGTAAGGTGCCTTGATAATTCTACAGAAAGGGGGAATAAGAGTCTTGAAAATCTATACATTAATGAATAATGCTTACCCCATACGATGCTGCATTATGTAGTGGAATTAATCCTCCTTTATCTTGAGCGTTGACATCAGCACCGTGCTCCAGAAGATACTCAGCAACTTCCAAATTATTGTAACCGGCTTTATGAAGAAAAACAAAGCATCAACAGAACATCCAGCGGTTAATAGAAAAATCGCTTGTATTTTTAATGGAGAACCTCTCACTTCCTGCTGCATTCATGTATGATTCTTTAAATAGCTGGGACTGTTTCCAAGACAATTTTTGGGTGAATAAATTATGTGGCTGTGATAAAGAAAGCTTGACAAATCACTTACCAGCAAGATGCAGCGGAGTTGAGTTTCGTCCCTGGGTATCTCGGCAATTGATGTTTTCTGGAGAACACAATTTCTGAACTCGCGCCAGGCAGCCCTTCTTGGCAGCGTCTAACAAAGCTGCATCACCTCGCAGCAGGTCCTGTATATCTGTGTCTCCCTCCTTCACGAGGTCTAGAGGTGTGTTGCCATCTCTGTTCTTTTTTGTTGGATCTGCTCCATGCTATAAACAACATTTCTACTGTTTACTAGCAGAAATAAAATGCAGGGTGGCTAAGATTCCAATTCCTTCACCCTCCCCACAGGACCCCAAAACAGAATAGTATATACTGTTTACAGTTTAATATTTCTAGATAAGTAAAACTAAAATGGGTCTACTCAAGAGTGCAACTCAGTGTATACCCCTCTAATACTATATTAAAGTAATGCAGTACTCAAAGAAAGAATATATAAATACCAGCAGGTGTTACTTAAAACACACCCTAATGTATTTAATAGTATATGCCAGTAGAGAATATGTGGGCAAACGTATTTTAATATACACCACACATTCAAGATAAAGAGATGCATTTTCCCTCACTACTCAATAAATTATTCTGTTATTCATTTCTTAAACCTAAGATTAGCACTGTGTTTGAGCGTTACGTTATTCTGCCTTGAAGTTCATAAACTCTGTGAAATCTCCAATCAATAATTATCCAACACCCTGCTCTCTCTTTCAGAAGTACCACAGGAAAACCGCTACTGTTCTTCTTATCTTCTCAATATTTCCTCTTACAAACACATATCCTTATAAACACCCAAATACCCTATTGTTGGAAGATCTAAGTATTCACTTCCTAAGATCTAAGTATTCATAGCACAAGCAAAGAGAAGAGATTCTGGTGGCTTGAAATGTGTTCACTGCAACAGAACTAAATCTGCTTTCTCTTCTTTAATCCATTTACTTACCGGTATTTTACATCTTTTAACCAGATTAAATAGCTCATTAGGATGAAAATGAATTGGTCCAGGCTCCAGCTCTAGTCACACTTCACTGCATGTGACTAGTCACCCCCAGATGAAGGTATGCATCAAGAACCAAGCAAAATGTCCAGTTGGGAGAACTTTGTCCCCTGAGCAGTTGGGGACAAGCCAAAGCTCTGGCAGCAATTTGATAATGCTCTTTCAAATCGATCTTGGGACAAGTCTAACAATACCACTGCTCTATCATCTTTCTACAGGGACACGGGTGGCGCTGTGGGTTAAACCACAGAGCCTAGGACTTGCCAATCAGAAGGTCGGCGGTTCGAATCCCCGCGACGGGGTGAGCTCCCGTTGCTCTGTCCCAGCTACTGCCAACCTAGCAGTTCGAAAGCACATCAAAGTGCAAGTAGATAAATAGGTACCACTGCAGCGGGAAGGTAAACAGCGTTTCCATGCGCTGCTCTGGTTCGCCAGAAGCAGCTTAGTCATGCTGGCCACATGACCCGGAGTACGCCAGCTCCCGCAGCCAATAGAGCGAGATGAGCGCCGCAACCCCAGAGTCGATCACGACTGGACCTAATGGTCAGGGGTCCCTTTACCTTTTATCATCTTTCTGGTGATAAGATGCCCTGATGTCTTTCTATATTGCCTCTCAGGGAGATCTCCAAGCCAAGGACCCCCCCCCCCCAAAAAAAATCCCTCTTCTCAGGGCAAGTCAGACTAGCTGGGAGGAAGGCAAGGCAAACAGAATAAAATCAGAACTAGAAAATGGTGGAAGGTACAAACATTGCCTGAGCCTGTCTCCAGGAGTAGGCAGGACTGAAAACTGGGAGGGGTGCTCTCTCTCTCGTGCAAGGTAAATTACATAGCCCTGCCTTCTGAAGTGAGTGGGAGGTGCAACCCAAACACGGATATCCCCCCACCATTTCAGGAAAATAGCATTATGCTATGAGTCCTTACAAGATGAATATCTTCACTAAATGGTTTGTTCCACATATAACTCAAAGAAAAGGGAGGGGGAAAGAGAAAAGAAGAAAAGGTTTTGTAATTATTTTGATTGCTGCTTCTTTAAAATTATCAATTCTCCTCAAATAGGCCCAGTAGTAAAAGCAGATTTTATAATTTTCATACTACCTTCCTGAAGACATTCCTTTAAACATAAAAAAATAAAAAAGGCTTGTGGGTAGAGACTTTCCAGAACAGAAATGCTGATACCATGGAAACTGTGAGAAGCCCATGTGAAAGAATATTAATCAGTTAGCCACAAGTCTGGCTACAGGTGTTGTGATTTTTCAAAGAGAAAATTCTGCCGTTGGCCTGAAATTGTTTCACAGCAGTGCAGAAGTAGATGTTGACAGCTGCAGGCACAACTTCACATTGTAAATAATTATCTTGATAATTTGATGGAGGAGGACCAGGAAGGGACACTCCCTCCCCCACTGAGCTGGTTCCTCCTGCAAAAATAGATTGCAAAATTCCTCCTGCAAAAATAGCCCCAAACAGATGTTCATTACAAGCACCTAAGTCTGCTCTTCCAAAAGCTGTGGGGGTAACAGAAAGATGTAGAACCCATTCACATGGTCAGCAATCCAGCAATACTATATAACTGGTGCAGGGTGGGTGACAGCCCTTTCTTTGCTGAGAAAAAAACTAGAGAAGGGGTATTAGTGCCCTCCTTTAAGCTCCCCAGTATAATATGGATGATCACTATTGGAATCAAAATGGTGGTCTGGATTAAACAATTGTTCCAATTGTTCTCAAGGCAGAGAATCCAGCAAATAGAGAGTCTATGCTTTGAACATTTTAAAGAGTCAAATGGCTTCCCACAAGAGACAAGTGGAAGAAACCATTTGAAGCAAAATGATGGACTCGCACATGCTCACTTTAATACAGTGAAGCCAAAGTTGTGCCAGTAAGTTTACCAAAAGGAAATTTTATCAGTCTGGAGGGAAGGCTTTGATGCAAAGCATATCTTTCTGCAGACATAAAGAGCAATTCGTTTTAAGTCCAGAGTCAAACCTATGAAACACCAGTTAGGGACTCAAATTGTTTTCACAATGGTGGCAATTTGAGTGATACATGACCTTTCTCAGATAAAGGAGGGTGAGGGGGAAGAAAGGGAGAAAAATGCAACTCAGTTGTAGAAGAAACCACTTCTGTTAAGAGCATAAACACAAATACTACATTTAGAAATTTAATATGCTGCCTCTCCGACCCCAACAGATTTACTTCGAAAATTTGTCCTAATTATTGCAGCTAACATTCAATGAATTAGAAACCAGAAATTATGAGTTCAGATTTTTCCATGGCATGCTGCACATACAAACTACTGATTTCATTTGCAAAGGTATGCCAGTTTGCAGAGATACTATACAGGCAGCCCCACGTGTGCGCGACTGTGTATACACGCATTGCGCTGAACCCAGAAGTGACTCGGAAACGTCATAAAGACGCCACTGAACCATCACTAAATGAGTGAAATGGTAGAGGACCAAGGTGAATCGGGGTGTTTGCAGGCTTGTTCAATGGGTATGAATTATGTTTGATTTCATCAATGCGCACAGGGCCTTGGAACGTAACCCCCGCATAAACGGGGGCGGGGGGGGGGGGCTGCCTGTATATCTGAAAAAGAGTACCATGTCTAACCTATAAGTAAAAATACAATTGTATTCATTATGTAATTTTAATTTTAATTATCCTTTCTGATCTTATTTTCATAGAACCATGAAATCATAAAATCCTAGAGTTAGAAGGGACCACAAGCTCATCTAGTCCAACCCCCTGCTAGGCCTGAGTGATTTATCAGTGTATCACCCAGGAGCAGTATGAGGAACAGACCATGATGTTGGTTTCACTCAGTGGTATATCGCTGGTGAAACCGCCACTGCTCCTGAGTCCCTCTGCTAGCAACATCCACTGGAGTCAAGAATTCCTTCCTCCAATGGGCACTGCTAGCAGAGGGACTCAGGAGTGGCAGACCTCATATGATGGAGAGGGAGAAAGAAGCTGTATCGATGAGGTGTCGATACACCTTGTTCCTCCTTCTGCATCTTTAAACTGCTCTACTGAAGAGTGTGCAGCTGCCCTTGCCTCAGTCGAGCAGTTAAAGGAGCCCTCAGTCCTGCGCTGGCTCCCGGAAGTCGACGGTGGGGTGGGGGCTCTGTGAAACTGCTTGGCTGAGAGGAACGCGGTGGCTACTCCCCGCAGCAAGCAGTTAAAGGAGCTCTGGTGCTCTGCCCACTCACGGGCAAGCGGGGAGAGCAGTGGGGCTGTCTCAGCTGGGGTGGGGAATGTTCCCTCCTCCCAGCTTAGCTGCACAAACAAGCTACATTGTCCCAGCCCATGAACCTGGATGAAACTGCCTCAGCTTTCAAGGTGAGAGCTGGGGCAGTTTCACCCGGTGTCTCGCGGGCAGAGGCCAATGCATCTTGTTTTTTCAACGTTGCGGTATATCGTCAAACCACAATGTTTGGCTGGCGACACACCACGACGTTGCAAAGCTGGTATCACCCAGCCCTACCCCTTGCAATGCAGGAATCTGTTGCCCAACATGTGGGCAACCCTCAGATTAAGAGGCTCATGTTCTACCAACTGAACTATTGTCTAGTTCAGAAACGTATCATGCGGCACCATGTGCCACAGGTTTCATTAGATGAAGGCTCTTTAGTACAAGAAAATTCAATAGTTGGAAAATTTAAAAATCCAGTTTTGAAATTTGATTAGAACAGACAAAATGTCACAACTGGTAAGCGCGTTCTCTAGTACTCATCGTCAGGCTAGATGTTGAAGCTGATCCCCATTTCTTAAAAAATAAAGCCCTGCTGTTACTCAGCTCTTTCTCACGTCTCCAAAAGTCTAAAGAAATTGTAAGTTGCATACTTTTAAAAGGAGCTTGCAGATTTCATATTTCCCCTTTGCTGCTGCTTCATGGAGCGGTGTGAACTTCCACAGATCTGCGACGTTGACAGATGCCCCGTGTCTCACCAATAACTCTGCCACTTCGTAGTGTCCATATGAACAGGCATTGTGGAGGGGCACTAAGCCACTAATCAAAGAAAGAAACATGTCAGCTTTTAACATGTCAGGATCTAGAAGTGAGTAAAAATTGTAGTTATCCTTCAAGATAAATCAGCATTCCAAATGATGACATCAACTGTCTCTTACAAGTGATGGACCTCCAAACCTTAAAAATTATATACATTTAGTAAAAAGGTAAAGGTAAAATAGGTAAATGGCCCCTGGTCGGTTAAGTCCAGTCAACGGCGACTATGTGGTACGCCGCTCATCTCGCTTTTCAGGTTGAGGGAGCCGGCATTTGTCCACAGACAGGTATCATCAGAACATTGATGAAACACAACCCCTTTTCCTCATGAGATCCAGAAGCAGAAATCTTCTTCCAAAAAGCCCAGCATCTGGCAGTAGTGGATAGGGCCAACAGGTTGAAATTTAATCAAGAGTTTGCCTTTGTTGGCTGCAAAACTGGAGCATATAAATAGAACCCCTGGACTGTGGCCATACAGCTGAAGAATAAGGTACTGAAAAGCACAGAAGCAAAAGGACTTGGAAAGCAAGAAGCTATTCTATTCAGACACAAAACCGTAAATTGAATCCCAGGTTACCCTTTATCCTTTGCATGCACATCCGCTCCGTGATGAAGCAAGTACTCCACGACAGACACTCGGTTATAACCTGCAGCGAAGTGCAATGGGGTTGAATGACGCCCCTCCAAATCCCTGCAGTTCACATTCTGAGGACTGCAAAGTTGCTGTGAAATGAAAATTGAAAGAGAAAAATATCCATAAAGAAACTCGTGAAAGAGACCTTTTCAAGCAGTTACCACCTTCTCAAAGTGTAAAAATGAGAGGAGGTTTCATTGCTGCTGCTTATCTTTTCCTTTTCTTTTTTTCCCTCAGTGGCTACTGCCATGTCCTGCCTTACAGATGCAAATTCTTGAATTGCTTATTTAAATTTTAAACCATGAAGTGACTCTCTTGCAATAAAGAACACCAATTCAAAATATTTTTGAGTAAGACAGGATTTTTAAGTCTACTCACAATAAGCCATGGGTTTATCGTGACATCCAAGCTGGTCTGTGAGTCATAACTGTCTTACTGTGCTCTATTTGCAATTGTGATCGATTTAATCCCACTGATTATAAAGCAGTCAAACGCACCTGCCCACCAGCAAGCTGCATTATAATGCACCCAAAAGGGAATCATCACACACAAAAGGTAGGGCTGATTTTGATGGTGCCAAATACTTCCTACTATCTTTTTAGACAGATCACACAAGCAATGACAGTAATACAGTAGTACCTCGGTTTACGAACTTAATCCGTTCTGGAAGTCCATTCTTAAGCCTTCCTTAATGAGGCCTCCCGCCGCCCCTTCCACCATTGAGATTCCGTTCTTAGATCAAGGTAAAGTTAGCAAACAGGGACACTACTTCCGGTTTTGCAGAGTTCATAAACCGAATCGTTCGTAAACAGGACTGTTCTTAAACCAAGGTACCACTGTATACAGGAACACACTGGATGTTATTTGCTCCAACCTACCTTCACAGTTTCCAAGTCTCCGGCTTTAGAGGCTTCCAACAGTCTGTAATCCACATCAGATGTATGTACAGGAGTGCTCTCTACACAAGAGACAAAAAAATTATAAACAGGTTGAATTTATAGAAACAACTTTTAAGCACAAATATGAACTACAAACCAGGACGTTCCAGTTCAGTTGGTAGAGCACGAGACTCTTGATCTCAATGGGTTCAAACCCCCACATTGGGCATTGCAGGGGGTTGCACTAAATGACCCCCCCGAGGTACATTTCAACTTTACATTTCTATACATCCCACCTTCCCTATGAGTTCAATGGATCAACTAAGTAATTACATGTCAGCTGCATATGAGGAACATACTGGGGCATACCATGGGGCTGGAGCAACTCTCCATTTAGGAAATGTTATAACATTTGAGGATTTCTAGCTTAGGGGGGAAAGTGAGCAATGACTGACTGATGGATTGTTGAGTTCATGGACTCTCCATGCCTCATTTATGCTTCCCAGCTACTGGCATAGCACAGATGTGCTCAGGTCTTGCCTGAGGGCTTCTTGTAGGCATCTAGTTGGCCACTGTGAAAACAGGATGCTCAACCAGATGGGCCCAGGGTCTGATCCAGCCTAGCTGATCTTATGGAGCTGTAAGAATTAGCAACAGTAAAGCACTTTGTAACGTCTAATGTGTTCACTGTTTTTGATATTGAATTTCAAATTGTTGCAACCCATCATTACATCTGCTGGTGAAGTTTGGGTAACTAATACTAATTATTTCATGGAAGTGACAAAGGGAGATGTTTGTTTGTTTGTTTTGTATACCACCTTTCATCCGTAGATCTCAGAACGGTTCACATAATAAATATACTACATAGAAAAACACAAAAGACATAAAAACAAGAACAAAAACAAAAGAAAACCCAAGAAATCCAATGGTGTCTGTCTTCTGGCAGGCTGGACACTACTGGCACATATAGATTCCCCTTCCACAAATTTCAGGGGGATGAAGGGGAAGGAAGAGGAAAGAAAGTTCCACTGCGTGATCTTAAGTCCGATTGCATGATTGTGGACATTGCACAAAATAATGTGCTGGCTGGAATTTTAAATATATGGATATAAAAGGCTAATTGGCTTTTGGTGTGGTAAACTGGATATTTCTTATAACATACTTATTTTCTTAAAGGGATATGTTTCTCTGAAAAGAATAATAAAGCATTCAAGTGGAGCTGCAGCTTTTATTATTAGAAGCTATGATTTTAAAGCATTTATATCCTGATCTGAACAGCTGGACAGGGTCAGTGGCGTAGCGTGGGGGGTGCAGAGGGCCCCGGCCGCACCATCTGGGGGCGCGCTCTCGCACTCGCAGCTCTCTGCCCCTACCTGGCTCACTCATTCTAGGGAGTGCAAATTACTTGCCTTGCCCCGGGTGCTGACAACCCACGCTATGCCACTGGACAGAGTTACTGCATTTGCCATTCCTCTCTCTGATCCCCCAGCCAGAACTGTGCATATGAAGATTCTTTGTTGTTATAAAAGCTAAAACCCCAAGATTGGCCATTCATATTTCCAGCTGTTAAATAATCCCACTTCCATATGATCTGTGGTCTTAGAATCACTTTGGCTTTGGAACATCAAAAGCAGCTCTCAAAAATTCACCTAATGAGTTAACTAACTTGGAAGTTTCCCATTTGCCTAGCCCAAGGACAAGTAGGTACACGATGCATGTAAAAGATTCAAAACAAGCTCAGTAAAGGAAATCATACAAAAGAGTCTGGGAGGCAGGAGGAGGAGGGGGAGAGGGAGTGGGTGACTAAAGTATCAAGAGAATTGACATAATTAAACACTGGAAAGAGTTCCCAGGTCTGAAATTAGCTCATGGAGAGCTTGTCATCCTGTTTACAGTGACTTTTTAACAGTCATTGTAAATAGAGTCACATTGTTTCAGTGTGTCATTTTGTTTATCCTTTTCAGTCGCTGCCTTGAGCCTCATTTACAAAGCAATTTTATTTTAATTAAAATAAGAACCAATCAGCCTTTCCTGCAAATTACAAATGCACATCATTGGTTATCATTATCGTCTGAAAGAACACCCACCATTCAGTATCTGCTGCACTGCTTCGTTGCCCATCTGCGCTGCTGTAAAACCTTGTAAGGAGATGATGGAGGGGTCCGAACCATAATTCAGCAGGAGGCGACATGTCTGCAGGTGACCTGCCATAGCAGCCCTATGCAAAGCTGTTTGTCCAAGTGTGTCTAGTGCATTCATCTGAGGGGGGAAATATATATATGTGCTTAACCCAAACAGAGCTTATAAATGCTTTACAATCTACCTTAACTCACAATCTGTGGATGGAAGGGAAAAAGTTAACCAAGACTACAAGACACTAATTTAATTACCCCTCCTGCTGTGTTTAAACAGTAACACAGCAGGACAATAAAGGATCAATTAAGTCCTTCCACATTACTTTGAAGGCACATTTATTTCATATGAAGTAGGTGATTAACGGAAATTGTTACCAAGGTAAAAAAAATTAATGGGGCTACCATAAATTTAAATGTACAATAAGCACATTTATTTAACTGTAAAATAAATGCATGCTTTTCAATTCTGCTGACAAATTAAATAATATCCAGTTACTGTAACGAATGGAAACATAAATGCTGGATTTATATGTGAAAATGTGTTTTGAGAGAGAAAGGGGGCAGCTAGCATTTAAATAGGGTTTTGCTCTGACAGACTAGTCTCCATTTTTGTGCCTAGAGGAAGGACTCTCCCCTGTAGTCAAAATAATCAGTCTGAGAGTACAAGAACCTGTCTGGCTGAGAAAAGGGGGGGGGGGGGACTGAAGAGCAGATCAAAGCATAGTACATACAGTAAGGTAAAGGTAAAGGGACCCCTGACCATTAGGTCCAATTGTGACTGACTCTGGGGTTGCGGCACTCATCTCGCTTTATTGGCCGAGGGAGCCGGCGTACAGCTTCCGGGTCATGTGGCCAGCATGACAAGGCGCTTCTGGCGAACCAGAGCAGCGCACGGAAATGCCATTTACCTTCCCGCCGGAGCGGTACCTATTTATCTACTTGCACTTTGACAGGATTTCAAACTGCTAGGTTGGCAGGAGCAGGGACCGAGCAACGGGCGCTCACCCCATTGCGGGGATTCAAACTGCCGACCTTCTGATTGGCAAGTCCTAGGCTCTGTGGTTTAACCCACAACGCCACCCACATCCCTAGTACATACAGTAGTACGTAGCAAAACACTAACTTGAGTTGCTGAATATTCTTCAAACAACACACATAACCCAACTCTCAGCTCTCCTACCACTTAGGATGAACAATTTGCCCAGATATGAAGGGAACTTAAGCACAGGGTCAGAAAGGGGATCCCTGTAGATAATTGATTCTCCCCTCTAGGCAAATACGTCTGGCTATAATATACGGACCTCTGTTATGTAGGAGCAGATTCACTAAGGCTGGGTTTGGCTACCCTGCTTCCCTTGAGAAGAGCAGAACTTCACAGGTAAATTCAGAATTTCTCAAGGGGAGGGCAACAAGCACAAGAATGTGAAATTGCAGTGCATCCAGGGTCAGAAATCCAACAGCTGTGAACCATTTGACATCATTCCAGCTATGTGAAAAAGGACACATCCTGCAAAGCTGCCTTTGAGTTGTCAAGCTCTCTCATGGTATCGGAGCCGTTATAGCTAGCAATCTTGGGCCAGTTAACACTTATACCTGATTTTCCAGATTACTCTTGGAAGAAGAGGTTATGGCAGGGAAGTACAAAGTTAACAGCATGGCTAATCTGCCTTTAGGGCATCAACTGGTCCTCCTCCTACCTGAAAACTTATGCTGAACCTCAACAACTTCTTGTTGGAAGAAGAGGTAAAAAGACACATGATCAGCCCTCAGAACTGAATCAGATCTGATCAAATATCTTTGGGTTAAAGGCTTACTCCACTGGGGTTAACCAAGCCAATCTGGATGAAGGTTAAAAATGAACCTTTTCCAGTGCTTTTGCCCTTGTGGGCAGAAGGGTGTTTACATAAGAGAATAGTTTCTTTCTTTCAGGGCTGATTTTGATCAACTACCTCTCTGTCTGTGACATATGCATTTTAGCTGCCATACTGTCTGTCCTAACCAGCACACACTGCATTCCTCATTTATGGAAAATGAGAGCTAAATTGATAGCTCCACGTTCTCCAAATGTAGGTAGAGGTGGCTTCTTAGGGACCCTGGCCAGAAGACCCTCACCATGCAGACCCAAATTTCTTGCCTGAAGTATCTGGTTCCTCCATATTAAATTTATATCAAGCAAAACAAAAAAAAACCCTTCAAACATATCAATTCAGCACCCTGCAAATTTCAAAATCTGTAGTCCACCAAAATTCCAACTGACCTAAGTAGAACTGGATGAGAGCTAACATACCGAAACGACTATTTGCCTGGTATGGAATGAAAGCTTCATTCATCAGCCCACTGCTGGCTTCCCAACGATATATACACTTAAAAGTTACACTGCTCGCTAAAGCTACACCAACCCCTCCCAAAAAAACTGTGGCAGTCACATTGATTGTTGTTGTGCATGTTATGTTGATGCAGTGATGAATTGCGCTGCAGACTGTGAAGAGCTCTTTCAGTTTACAAAGTGACAGGTCTATCAGCTCCACCAGACAGACATCAGCACAGACCTGATAGTCACATGTTTTAAACCTGCTAAAATAAGCAATGCTAACATCACTTTCAAAGTCATGTTGCCCAGGTCTATCAAGCAAGAGTTTGCCATTGGAATGAATTATTTTCACTACATCCAAGTCCCTTCCCTATGTGAAATGTTACTGAAAGTCAAAATGGATGTATGTCATTGTTCAACGAGCAATTATTTTTTACTTCAGCACTTTTTACTGCTCCTGTGTGGCAATGCAGAACTCGCACCTATAACTGTCCTATGTTCTGCCAATCATCTGTAATAGCTCAGCAACTGAAGACTATTTTGACAGGGCCTCTTATTACTGATTTCCTTCCTGTTTCAAATTCTCAGTGTTTCCTAAATCCTTACTTTCTAGAGGTAGAGGATAGAAAGGTAGAACATTTCTCATCTATTCTCTCCAGTGTATGGTTAGGAGCTGTGGGTGAAGGCTTCTTTACTGGGTTCAAAAGACACTGTTACTCAAATAATCTCATTTTCCTGTAACCCATTGGCCAGATACATTATTTTAATCAACAAACAGGATCCCCACTTCTGAAATTTTATTAGATGGCAATTTGGGGAAGTCATTTAATTAGCACCCTGAGTAAACAATTTTGCCATTTCAGTGAGCGCAAAGGCTCTTCTCTAAAATGTTTCCCCACAGAAAAAAGGTAACAGCTGGTTCAAAATTCTGGAACATAACACACTACACATTCACAATTCTGTATATCACTGTATTTTATGATCCTATTAAACCTGCTTGGAACAAATACAGAAACAGAGGTCTGGAGAATAGCACTTCTATATAATAGATTCCTAAATTAAAACGCATCTGTCTGACATAATTGAAGAATTGTTGATATATGTTATATCTCTCTAATAAGATATAATAAAGAAGATATACTTAACTGTTTGGGGGTTTGAATGGAAACCACAAACTCTCTCTCTTCCCCTCCTCCACACTCAAGGTCCCCTCAATCCAGGCCATACAATAGCCGCCAAGAAGCCTCAAAGGTTGCACTTAAGAACTGCAAATCTGGACCCAACTCATTTAAGAACAGGAGTCACCATTGCTACTATTGCAAGGCCCGGTACTTATTGCAAAGCTATGGACTTTCCAGTTTCCTGAAGCCTTGGTACCCTTGGGCCTTAGCGACTTCATTCGCCTGTGCCAACAAGGCAACCACTTGTGAACTGCAACCAAGATCTCTTTAGCTGAACTTCTCTATTTAATACTCTCAAATAATAAACTGACCATACCTCAGCCAAAAGTATGTCACCCAATTTCCAGAAAAGACTCTGAAGAACCCCAAACACACAGAATCAGAAGTATAATTCACCATTCAGGAGTTCAGTGATTCCCAGGATTTTCCTGCCCATGGACCACTTGAAAGTTACTGATTGTCTTGGTGGGCAACTTAAAGGTTTTTTTTTAATCTGTTATAGAAATTGTAATGCACGATGCTAGATCTTTATTTGTATTTTTATGGCTACTTTTATTTCTTATATTGTATTACATTCTGAATGCCACAGAAATTCAAAATGAGGTACAATATAAGAAAAAAAAGAAGCAATAGAAGACAATTAAAAATCAATATGAATGTGGACATGCAGCGTGCCAGTTGAACGAATTTCATGGGTTGGGGACCCCTGTCAACATATATGAAATCCTCACTTTATAAGCAGTCTTGAAACTTGCACTTTAAAGAAGACATAAAAGAAGTTAAACTAACAAGAATCTAGCAAGTCTATACTCAATTAAGAAAGAAGTATATGTAACAACATTTATACATTAATTTATGAAATTGCACCTCTGTGTTTTAAAGAAACAGAAAAAAGGAACTTGAAAAGGACAGCTAATGAAAGAGCCTCAATGACAATAATTTACCCAATAGGCTTTGAAAAACTTTATTTTATCTTTGAAAAATATGTAAACATTACATGCGCCCAAGCACTCTGGATATCAGGAGCAATTTGAATTAGCATTTTTATTTGATTATACACTGGTTGGTTGGAACAAAAAGATGTAAATTTAGACCGGACAAAAGTGGGTAGATTACGAGTTTTGTGGCCCAGCTGCAGCTAGGGCATTAGTGCCAAACAATTAAGTGGGCGAAATGTAGCTGTGATGGTTCAGTGCAGAGATAGTTAACAGGTGTGCTGAAAAAAGGCATATTGCAGCTCTCCTTGTTCCATAATACTCAGTATTATCATGGCCTGAGCTGCAGACTTCAGATGTGAAAGCACCCTATGATTTCCTGTCTAATATCAAAGCTCTCATCCAAATTGAATCTTTAAAAGCTTGGCAGGAAATTATACAAGGAGAACATTTTATCCCGGTAAATTCTTCAAAGGCAAGGCAGACTTTTACCAGGATCATATCAAGCAGAGATTACAAAGTCAAAGAACTTATGACAAACAAGCTTCTTTCAAAACCTCATGCTAGCAGACCCAGACTTCTGTTCAGATGTCTGGAAAAGAAATGTGTGCAAATAATTACTTCCAACTATCAAAGTTGGTATCAATGAAAATGTAACGACTACATTTGTTTGTGTGAAAAGAGGCAAAGAGTTGAACCCCCACTGTTTCCATAGAGCCACAAATAAATATCAGAGCAAATGTTTCCCTAATTTTTCACACCTGTAGGACTAGCACACAAGACCACAGGTATAATACAGTGTGTGGAACATTAGGCATAATCCAATATTTACCTTTGCTCCATGTTTATGAAGAACTTCCATAACATCGTTGTGAGCTCGTTCAGCAGCAAAATGCAAAGGTGTCATGAAACTAGTTTGGAAAAGAAAGATACAAAGAAATAAGTTTCAGAATGCGTCCATTTCATCTAAACACAAATGTTGCTGTTTTAAAGAAGAAAACATACTCTTTATTCTTCTCATTGACATTCGCTCCTTTCCGAAGCAGTAACTCAGTGACTTGTTTCCGTTTGGGGTGAAGGGAAGCCACAGCACAGTGCTGCAAAAAAGGCAATGTAGGAAAACTTAAGCCAAGGGTTAGAACATGGAAAACTGAAGGACATGCTGGAAATACAAGATGAGAAGGCTGCAGTTAACCTGTATAAATCGTAATAGTGTACAACAATGAATTTGCTTCTTAGGATGCAGGACTGGTTCAGGGATTCAAAATGGAACTGTATGCAAGTGATTGAAGTTCAAGTAGCCCTTCATGCGCCAGAGTAATTCCCTGAGCCAAAGATGCAATCTGCTACTTAAATGGAATCACGGCTTGCTTCTTCTGTAGGAACCGCCACAACAAATTGACAAGCAGAGCTCCAGCAATGTCCATAGTTCCATATGCATGTATCCTTTCTGTGGACACCATGTAATATATAAAATATAGTACACATACTGTACTATCATATTTTGAACTTGTTCTCATGTGAAAATCTTAGTACAAATGCAAAAAGTGCACTTAGAACCTCTAACAGCTTTTTTTTGGGGGGGAGGGGGTGCTGAGGTGTAATGCAATAATTTGGGGGCATCAATCGTTTTCCATTTCCCTGGAGTAAACATGAACTGTTGCTTCTACTCCATATGCATTTAGTACAAAACTATAATAGAAAGCACAAGATGTTCTGGGATAGGTTTTACGTATCCCAGAGATTGGCAGGGACGGCCCACCGCGCTTTGCCACCTGAGCCAAAAGAGGAAGGTGCCATGCGTCCCCACGCCAAAGCCTCACTTATTAGGGTTGTGTGGCTGTGGCTTCCAGCAAGATCTTGCAAGAGCCCAGGGGGACTTTGTGGAGCTCTTGCAAGGTCTTATCAGAACGTGGAAGCCTTCAAAGGTACTTCTCCGATATTGAGGGAGGGTGCACCTTGAGTTCTACCACCTGAGGCATGGGAGAAGGAGAACTTGTGGCCCTGCAGATGTTACTGAATTGCAACTCCATCATTCCTGACCACTGGCCTTGCTGGCTGTGGCTGGTGGAAGTCTAACTTTATCAGGAGGGCTACAGGTTCATTACCCATAAGTTACAAGATCACACACTTCTTTGGTGATACAAACGTAGCTCTTAATCATAGCAAACAGTGGCAAGGGAATTCAAGCACCAATGAGGAGGGGCTGGTGAGAAGGGCAGTATGATCCCTCATCTTAACCTCACCATGGTCGCTGCTAGAGGATGTACTATGATATATTTGAACGGGCGCTCCACGGTTGTGTCTTTCCAACTGTGGAAGTATGAAACTGTTTCAACCATTTTGTCTATTGTTTTTGGGTTATAAAATGGCTGCTTTTCGCTCTCTGTTCTATAACCAGGCAGCTCAGAAGTTCACTGCATGAAGCAAACACGTGAGGTGCAAATGAAACCTAAACATGAATAAGATGAAATTATGGAAAAGAGAATCTCAAGCAGAATTCTAGCGCCCTTCTGACTGGTCACCTGAAATAATGCCTGTAAGTAAAGCTAGCAAATGGAGTTTAGAAAGACACAGTGCTGGTGAAATAGGAAAGAGCTGGACTCAAAAGAAGGAAGCTAAAGGACAGCTACACATCCAGAATCCAGGAACAGAAGATGCTGAACAATGTGGGAGATGGACACTGCCTGATAAAAGTATCAACTTGGGTAGGGAAATAATCTGGACTAGATGAACATGTTTTCCTATTTGTTTTCATTTTATCGTCTTTGTTCAAAATGTTTCAAATCATTACTGTTGAATAAAGACCTTCATGATTATTTTTTACATTGCCGCCTTACAAAATCTAAATTTGGGTTAAATGTGTAAGAGGCTTTGTAGTTCACACTACACTAATTGCCTTACCACACTACTTGATATAGAAAGTTCACTGGGCCACTAAATAAATTCCAGGCATAAAGGACTGTTTTAGTGGAGGCAGGCAGGTTATCCACACTTGGTGGCAGCAGTGAGGATAAAGGGAGGAGCTAAATTAGTTGGGTTGCTTGCTTCCCTTGCCTCTCACAGCACAGGCTGCAGCCTGAGCCATCGTGTCCACAGATAAGCAACCTTTTTTTTTTTTTTTTTAACTCTAGCAGATTTTGAAAGCTGCTGAAGCAATTACAGTTGTAAAAATACACGATGTACTGAGGGATCAAACTATTCATTTCAAAGCAGACAACTGAAAAAAACATTTAATTCTGAATGGCAGAATTCTCAGACCCCTGCTAAAATGGTGTAAAAATGAAAGAAGATGCTTACTACAGGTTCTTCCTTAGCTCAGCATTAAGTCACTGGCAGGTCAAGCATCATTAGCTATGTGATGGGCTGAACTAGATTTACCTTGAAAACGCCAGTCTTAACTATGGGATAACTTCAGCCACAATTATGTATACAAAACCTTACATGCTGCCTAAAGCAAGCAGAGTGACTCTTATGATCTCACCAGTGCTGTCTCATGGGACTGTGGCTGCTTGAAATTAATGACCTCCAAGGCAAGTGTCTTCTTTACTTTGGCTAAGTCAGCTTCTCTTGCTGCTTGTAGTAAGGAATGTCCTTTGAATTCATCTGCAGGGGAATAAACAATATTCATGACTGTCAGAATTATACAGCATTAGCTTAGGAAAGCCAAACAACAGTTAAGAGGGACAATATAATTCCACATAGTTCACCAAGAACTGTCCTATTGCGTTCTCTCAAGTGAAGATTGTGAAGACAAAATAACATTCTTGGGCTGAGAGGTAAAAGGGGGGTTTCTATTTCAATGCTACTCAGCCTAAGTGCAAAATTAGTTTAGATGCTCAGTGACTTGTATAAATGCTGCCTAAAGGACACACACACACACACACACACACACACAACCACACTTCTGATCTGCCAAATATGTTGATAAGAGAAGATTAACAAGAAAAAAGGTTGCAGGGAAAGGCTTCTGAACTGACTTTTAATGCCTGAAATAAATTAGAATGTTGTCCCAAAGTGACCCAAATTTTGTGACAATAGCGAAATCTATTAACACATATGAAGCAGATATTATAAGGGCAGTAATTAAGTAAATATTACACAACAACTAGCATGATTATTCTCAGTTTGCATGATTTATTACATAATTTTCATTCTTTCGAACAATGTATTCTGCTTCTGCTGGTCATGATGAAGGATGCGAAGGAACCCCAGGCCCTACCCTATGACTGCTCAAAATGTTACACAGCAATCCCTCTGAGATTTCACCAGAAATGCCCACATCAAAATGATCTTTGCAACTATCTTTGCAAAAAAGTTGAGGTTTACAGGGAGCTGAATTCTGTGATCAATATCACACTCCGTAGAGCACAAAGAGCACTTTCTAGATGTGAAATACAGTATTTTGCACCCTAGTGATACCTACAGGTAAGCCTCTCTTTCAGCTCAGGTGTTGGGGCCATGTCAACAGCACTCTTTCCATGACAGTTGACCAATGTTGGATCTGCACCATGGCTGAGTAACAAAGAACAAACTTCCACACGATTCTTAGAAGCAGCTTCATGTAATGGGGTAAACTGCCAAAGATCCATCGCATTAACACAGGCACCGTGCTAAGTAAGGAAAGAATAAGAGTTAAACTGTACAGGTCCTATGTAGTGTCAGTACCACAGTTAACTTTCAGTGCTAAACAGAAGAGGTGTTATCTAATAAAACCTTTGATTATAATGAATTGATATTTTAATACATGTTCAAATAATATGCACTTGATAGAAAGAATGTGCTCCAGGTTTGCTGCTTGCAAATGTTTATTGAAAGCCCAGAGTCTCTCTCAGAATATGATGAGATTATGGAGTTTAAAAAATAAATAAATGTCAGTTTCAGTAAGACTTGGTGTAGCATAGCAGGTAAAAAACATCCTATGTTGAATCTCGACTAGCCATAAACAGTGGTTGGCTTGGGGCAAGTAATAGGTTGTATCTAATTTAAGATTATTGCCTTATTTCCACTTCCACAACAGAACTTCCTTCTCCAACTCTCCAAATCTGCTTGGGGTGTCTCTCCCAAACCTTCTGGAGCAGATATATATGGGGCTGTGAGGGGGTTGCATAGAAGGAGAAGTTCCATTGTGTGAGCAGAAGTCACTGCAATCACGCAATAATTTAGCTAGACGTAACCCAGTTTCTGTAATATGGTAGAAATACTCTCCTATGTGTGGAATGTGGACCAGGTCTGTTATTTTCACTTCGTTTTTAATAAGATGGCATAATAGAAAATATTATGGACTACAGCTAAAATTCACGTGTTATGGATGGCGTAACACCTAATTTTTACAGCGTATTCTTCAGAGGTGTAACATTTCAATCACAAATATGTCACAAGCACACACAAATTCAGTTAATCATATGCTATTGTTTGAAAAATGGCCTCATTGATGAGAAATGTGTCCCCCTCAAACATTGTTCTTTCGTTTGTTTGACCACACAGAAAGACCCCCACAAGCCATACCGTATTTCCATACATATGCTGTACACAGCAGCTAAGGACATTTATATTGCTATTGCCATGTTTAGTTCACAGGATCTGCAAGGCTGCTTACACAATTTAACTTAAAAATACAAATAACCATACAATAAAGGACAACACACAAATAGTAAACACGACAGCACACTACACGTTAATTATTTCCTTCAATTAATTACATAACATTAAAGAATTACTTCTCTTTAACGTTACCTTCAACAGCAGTTCTGTAACTTCATAATGTCCATAGGAACATGCATTGTGGAGGGGCACAAGTCCACTGCAATAAATAAAGCATTAAAATTACATTACCTAAAAAGCTAATAATTAGGCAACTTAGAACCAAATTGGCTGCAGCAAGAGACATTTAAAGATGTAAAATGTAATTTAACCTCAATAACATTATTATTCAAACAGATGCTTGGTCATAGATTCTAGCCAGGTGCAGGATTTTATAAAAATCTGAGCATGTAACAAAAGCAACACTGCACTGCCCAGTTTCATGCAGGGTATCAGTCACATGAGTCAGGCCTGCACAAATGGGAATTCTGATGCACAGATGAGAAGATTGCTTGAACTCATCCAGGGAGGCAGCACAGCAGATGTTCCACACAACGAACTTTTAAAATCCTTTCTGAGCCCTAGGTGAAGCCACTTTTTAAAGCACTTTGCTATATCTTATTCCAGCATTTGAAATGCGCCTCTTCCTTCCCTTTGTACAAAGGTTCCAACTACTTCACAAGCAAGGGAAGAGGAGCTTTAAAAAATACAATTCCTGAATGCAAAAATGAGGTCAGAGCACAAAGGAAAGCTTTAGAAGAACAGAAAATTGTTACAATAATCTAACAGACTAATTTGTAAAGGTGTGACAAATAAAAATATGGCGTGGAAACACCCCGACCACACTAGAAAAAAATGCAGTAGGAGATATGAAAAAGTCTTAAGATATTTCTGAATTATTCTACAGCATTGTTGTTTATCTCCCTTCACTTTCCACACGAACATATCTGTCAAGGAACCACTATACCTCCCCCAGAATGCAATTTGAAAACCACTGCTCTAAGCCGGGGGGGGGGGGGGGGAGCGGGAGCTGCAGTGTGTGATACTTAATCAGTTCTGTGATCTCAAAACTTTACTCCAAATGTACATCATTGTAACATCTACAAGATTTGAAATGCTTGGGAGAATAATCAAGGTTTTACTGTTGCCCAAAGGATAAGCCTTTGTTAAGAAGGTAAAGGGACCCCTGACCACTAGGTCCAGTCACGGCCAACTCAGGGGCTGCGGCGCTCATCTTGCTTTATTGGCCGAGGGAGCAGGTGTACAGCTTCCGGGTCTTGTGGCTAGCATGACTAAGCCGCTTCTGGCGAAACAGAGCAGCGCACGGAAACGTTGTTTACCTTCCCGCCGGAGCAGTACCTATTTATCTACTTGCACTTTGAGGTGCTTTCTGCTAGGTTGGCAGGAGCAGGGACTGAGCAACGGGAGCTCACTCCGTCACGGGGATTCGAACCGCCAACCTTCTGATCGGCAAGTCCTAGACTCAGTGGTTTAACCCACAGCGCCACCCGCGTCCCTCCAAGCCTTTGTTAGGTACCACTATTTAAGAGGCCCTTTCACTAGTATCCACCTGCTTTATGAGCACTAAAAAAGCCAGTGAGTTCATTATACTGTCTTACATACCCCTTATCCTTCGCATGGACATCAGCACCATGCTGAAGCAAAAGCTGGACAATCCGGACTCTGTTGTATCCTGCAGCCAAATGTAACGGAGTAGACTGTAAGAAAAGGCAGAAACAAAAAGAATGAAATTAAGACTCTTTCCTTGGGTAAGGCAAGTTTCCACACAGACAGATACCGCAAGCAGAAATGGCAGCTCTGCCTGGGGAGCAATTACAAAGCACCTTCTATGTTCTGCACAGATTTCCTATGGGAACCACCTCACATGAGCAGCAGCCTCAAAACACCAGAACAGCTTGCATGCATAAGCTACTTGAGGTGGGCATAGAGATAAACGTATCCTCAATAATATACCCCTCTCCTCTGTTTTCTCTTCCCAGTCGATTAAAAAAATGCTTCTGGCTACTGCCTTCTCTGTAGCTCCCTATTAATCTATCAAAAGTGCATCCTCTACCCACTATTTAACCATTAAAATACCGTCTCCATTTTGAGTGTGTTCATTTGCTTTCTTTCACAACAAAAGAGAAACTGGCTACCTTTCATCTTATACAGACAGAAAAAAACATTTACTAATGTTCAGTAAGTTTATAAGTTTAGTTTAAAAGGCTACATCACAGACTCTGTTATATAATCATTATAGATAACATTATATGCATTTTATCAACAGACTGAATATTTCCAATGACATATCTAGCTACCACTACCCAAGAGATCAAGTTTTTTTTAAACTGATGTCAAAGGTATTTAATCTGTTGAAGAGATCAATTGATTAAAAGTGGTTGCCCTACTTTCAACTTCTCTCACTGACTGCAAATACCAAATCCAAGTCTCAACTTAATTAGCATTCTCTAGGTTAAATCAGTCTAGCTTCCCCAAAATTAGTGAAAAATGTTTCTTGCATTCCATCTTGAGGGCAATTAGCCCAGACTGTTTAAGTGACCCTGCTGTCCCATCATGGTCCTCTCACAACTGGATACACTTAAAACCTGCTCAGCAACCAGGAAGTACATTTACAGTTGCCATGGCAAGCCAGAGTTTATATCTGGTGAACAGAATTAGGGTGTAGTTTCTGGCCAGCTTAAGTCCCAGGAGTCTTCTTCACACACTGAAGGTGCATCATGTGATTAGCATGTCTGCACTGAAGAAATTAAAAATGAGCAGCTGCCATGTGTAAGCTCCTTCTGTGCCCCCTAACACATGCATGCTTGGGGCAAGCTCTGTAGTGTGACCAGTGCTAGCCTTTGGCATTTACCGTATTTTTCGCTCTATAAGACGCACCTAATTTTTGGAGGAGGAAAACAAGAAAAAAAAATATTCTGAATCTCAGAAGCCAGAACAACAAGAGGGATCATTGCGCAGCCTGCATTCGCTCCATAAGACGCACACACATTTCCCCTTACTTTTTAGGAGGGAAAAAGTGAGTCTTATAGAGCACAAAATACGGTATTTATTTTTCTTTAAATTGTCAGCATTCTCCCTGCCGGCAGCTGTGTTACATTTCCACGCCAGCTCCTGCTTCTGGGAGCAGCATTTTAAAACCTCTTTTTTTACTTCCCTCAATTTTTTTATTTCCCATTTCTGTATTTGCCTTCATCTGCCACTCTTCCCTGTGACTTCATCTCAGCATAATTTTTCTCCAGTCTCTTTGGCAGCATCTACAGCAGAGGTACACTCAGAGCAGGACTCTACCCCACACCTCACTTCTCACTCCAGAAAGGGGGATACAGTTTTAAGCAAATTGTTTAAAGATAAACACCAGGGAGGATGAAGATTCCCTGCCGGTTTCATGCAGGAAAACTGAGGTGCTCTTAGGGAATAGCAGGTCACCAGAAAACCTGGAGTGGACATCTTCTGTGGAGGGAAATATGGCGATCGTAGCCTTTTTAGCTTTGGTGTTGAAAACAGTGCTCTGCCTATGGAAAGAGAACTGCAGAAGGGAGAAAGTATTTTGATTGTAAAGAGTTTATACCACGACACCACCAGTCAGTTTCCAATAGATGCAAACTGGGTATCCTAGCACATCTAATCTATATCAGAATCAGATGCAAAAAAACCAACAACATTCCGGCAGGAGCTCCATAAGAGAAATAACCAAATATATTACACCTACATTCAAGAACACACATTGCTCATCAACCTCAGTGTGCCTACCCAGGGGCTCAAAAAGGTTGGTGACCCCTGCAGTACAAAGAAACTAGTACCAATGTAATGCAAAAGGACAGTGTTTTTGTCCTAAACACAGTCCTTTTAAAATGATAAATATAATGCCTTAAGCATTATTTCATTTGAGGGTAAACATGAGATGACTGGCCATAGGTAAACAGTAAAGAAACATTACTATAGTCTGAATTGTTGAAGCTGAAAACAAACTGCTTTCTTTCCATCTATGGAATCCTATAACTCTTCCTTCCAAATATTTAACACCTAAAACATTCCAAAATGAAACATTGCATTACTTGATTTTTCAAATTCTTATGTCTAAAATAATTTAGTACCTAGTGGTGAAAAATCATCATAATTAGCCTTGCAAAACAGCTTTCCCACCCTGCATTTTCAAAAGGAAAATGGACCATCCCACTTTACAATCCTGTTAACATATCCCCCCAAAAGAAAAAAGGGTGACTTTGAAGACATTTAACTATTTTTTTGGTTACTTAAGAAACTTTAATGATTAGAGTTTTACTGGCATCACGGTTCCTCTTTTGAAGAAAAGTGTAATAAATTGGCACTCTTTTGTAAGAATGTGTACATTAGCAGGTTTTTTTACTTTACAGATGAGACAAACAATGAAGGGCTTAAACATCACAAGAATGACAAAAGAAACCTTTTTCCTTGCTCAAACTGAAAGGCTGTTTTTTGTTTTTGTATTAGTAAGTCTTACATTTATATGCCATCTTTCTTACATGGAACTGAAGGAGGATGGTAAACAGTGCATATATATATATATGTGTGTGTGTGTGTGTGTGTGTGTGTGTGTCTCAGTGTGATGGTGACTGGCTAAGATCACTCAGTAAGCTGAATGGCTCAGTGGCATCTTCCTTGTATTAGTTGAACGCTCTGTCTAACTATTATGTCACCTCTGCTCATACCACAATGAGCCTATCACTTGCACAGGTATTCCAGCATTGTGAATGATCCCCTTTAAGATCTTTGTGTAAACAAATGAAGATTCCTTCCTGACTGTAGAATAGTGTATTGGTGTCATCTGGGGACTAATGGAAGCAGTCTTAGCGCAAGTTATTTGGGGTGGTTATACAGAATGCGATTGCTGGGTTTGACGAAAATCTTCCAGTTTGCATTTCAGTAGGTAACCAGTAAGAGTGAACTTTCTCAAATTACTTTGTATTTAAGGGTAAGAAAACACACAATGCTTGGAAAACAGAAAATCATCTTGTGAAAATCCATTAACTTTTCCAATTGCATCATCATTTAAAAGCCAAACAAAAGCAAACATTGTCTTTCAGAATCCTGTTTATGGTAGTTAAATGTAAACACAATGGGAAACAAATCCAAAATGGGGACTTGAGCTTGTTTCCCTCAAGAATTATGACTTACAGCCTGTAAACAAAGAATTGCTTTGTACGGTATATAAAATGGTGAATAGGAAAAACAAGTGACTTCTAATATATCTGAATTTGAACTTGAACTAACTAGTATGGTGCAGTCGCTGTATCAGTCCTGAAGCTCACTGGGTGACCTTGGGCCAGTTGATGTCTCTCAAACTACATGTACCATTACAGGGCTGCTGAAGGATAAAAGGGGTACAGGGTTTGGACGAAGAACAATATATGATACCCAAGTAGGGTAGGATATATTAATAAAGCAAGAACAGAAGGTAAGAACTTCCTTTTCCCCCCCACATGAAGTGTCCAAAACCACTCCAAATACAGATGTGCCTAGTTTTCTTTTCAAGTTCATACAAAAGATTGCCTGGGTATGATACATCATTGTAATTATATGGATTTATAACAGCAAAGAGAGAAAGGAAACACTTGCCCTGTTTCCTCTCACATGCAGAATTGAAAGGGCTTTTAAGACTTCCCGTGCTAGTCATTTTCCCACATTGCATACAAGGCAACGGCAAGAAGATGAAATGGCTCCCTCTCCCTAGGTGATAGTTAAGGAAAGTAGTGAAATACTATAAAGGCTCTGTCTTCTGAAATAAGATGCACTCAGTTGGCTCATTTGTATCTGCAGAAAGCATGAGGAGTTATTTTTTGGCTCTGCATTGGTCTTGCATCTCCCTATGGGCCTCCATTTATGTTTAGGGGCTTTGTTGTTAAGTATGCACAGCATGAAAAGGAAGTTAATTTCTCTATCAAGCTGCTTTTATTCTCCAGTTCCCAGCACTATGAAACAACACTGCAGAAAGTTCCAGAAACATACTTTAACATGACAGAAAGCAAACAGTTAAGCAAGCCCAGAGATCCGAACTTGCACTATAAAGGTTTAATGGGGTGAGGGGCAGAAGTTTTAAAAGAATTAGAAGTCTGGAGAACTGCAACTCACTAAGGGCCAATCTACACAAACAGATCGCACATTGAAACCTTTTTCTGGTCTAAACTCTCATCCAGTGTAAACAAACACTGATGACAACCCTCAGAATCTCACTTTGAAGTAAATAAATTAGCAGATGTTGTTATAACGTGTTTTATGATGGTTCCAGTAAAGCTGGAATAAGTAACTACCATTTTAAATAGTGTACAGTGGTACCTCGGGTTACATACGCTTCAGGTTACAGACTCCGTTAACCCAGAAATATTACCTCGGGTTAAGAACTTTGCTTCAGGGTGAGAACAGAAATCGTGCTCCGGCGGCACAGCGGCAGCAGGAGGCCCCATTAGCTAAAGTGGTGCTTCAGGTTAAGAACAGTTTCAGGTTAAGAACAGACCTCCGGAATGAATTAAGTACTTAACCTGAGGTACCACTGTATCAGTAACCACTAGGGCTGCTGAGGTAAAAGGACTCTGGACATCACTGCAATGATATGGAACCTGCAGCCCTCCAGATGCTGTCAGACTACAACAACATTATCCCGGTCCATTGGCCTTGCAGGCTTTGACTGGTGGGAGGAGTTCAGTAACTTCTTGTTTTGCTGTATATGACTGCTTCCAAAGGGATAACTGCAGTTCCATTGCTGCCCACTATGAAAGCACTTCCCTTGTGTCACGCAGAAGCATTTATGCAGAGCTAAGCTTTGCAAGATGTTTTTGGAGAGTAACGCAGAGGCAATTTATTTTAATGCAATATTGTAAAAGTTGTTTGGTAATGTAAAATTGAGTTTGTATCATTTTCATCTGTATTGTATCAACACAATATACAGTACATAATTTGTTTAACTGAATTATCTAACTGAATTTATTTTTCCTGGTGTTACTGTTTAATTTTTTAATCTTTGATGAGCACATTTGCCATTGATTTCCTGCCAATATGTATCATCACTTGGCATTCTGAATTCAAACACAGATACTAGCCAATTCTTCATTTACAATTCAATTCATTGACAGATAATAGGGTCATGGGTTCATTAGAAATAATACAAAAAACTGCACAAATGGATTCTAAAAATATACAGGATGACTGATAGGATTATTTATAGTATTTTGGAGTTATTTTTCCCCACGCAAAACCCTAACCTCTAGCTGTTATTAATAAGCAGAGACTATTAGGTACTACAACTTCAGTAGAATGCAAGCTTGAATGATGGAATTCAACAGTATATGTTTCTTCAAAATTCTATACAATATTCAGTGTTGAAGATTTTATTGAAGAATTACAGCCTCTTATAACTGTAAAGAAAAAAGTGCATCCTCATATTTCAGCTAAGCGATTAATGTTGGTGCCTAGAACCAGCTTGTGTTGCACAAACACTAGTGTTTTAAGTAATGACTGCTTGTGCACATGAATCTTTCACAGCCAGCAATCATTACTCTGACTGCTGGGATTTCCTGACCCAAAATTAAGGTTTGCTCCTAGGTCTCTTATTTAGGCATGCATAGCCTATCTTCCTATATCAACGATGTCAAGTATTTGAAGCTCAAACCATTTTACTCATTTATCTGAACATAACAGAGAGGGGTAAAGGGAGTACGTGTGTGTGTGTGTGTGTGTGTGTGAGAGAGAGAGAGAGAGAGAGAGAGAGAGAGAGAGAGAGAGGGAGAGGGAGAGGGGGAGAGAAGAGAATTTCCCAGATAAATTCCAGATCCACATGAGGGCAATCTTTACTAGACCAACTAAAAGGTCACACCCCTGGTCAACGCCTGTCCTTTTGGCCTAATTGGATGCTTAGACATGGAAAGATGGCAGAATGTAACCTGGTACTCAACTTAGGCATTTCCTGCCTAATATATTGTAGTCTTGAAACCCATAGATGAAGGGTGGGATTCACCCAACGAACCTCAACAAAGTCTTGCACAAGGACTTCAACTTGCACAATGAGGCTTTCCTCTCTGTATCACCCCCCCCGATGTGCCCCCCCAATGGCATGGGGGGGGAGAACAACCCCCCCAGAACAGCACATGGAGAGTCATCTGGCAAGCTGATATGCTTGCATAGACGGAACATTTGCAATAGTGCCATGCTGAATTCTACCTGAACCAGCTGTTGATTTTGGTGGCTTTTAGGGTGGATTTAATACTAATGGTGAAACCAGAGCAACGAGACACTTATCCAATTTGGTACACTACTGAACCTTGGGGATGCCAGATGAAGGAAAGGAGCAAAAGGCTTAAGCAGTATCACAGAATGAAACATATTGAACGGCAAGAGTCTCAAAATCTCATTCCTTTGGTCAATGCAGAAGCCAGCAGCATTCCCCAACCCCAATCAAGGTTCAAGGTTCAAAAGCATTACGTATGCACTGTTCCCTATGCGATATGTGACTTATTCCCTGACAGAAGCAAGGGCAATCGCTGCACAGGTGGATATCTGTGAACAGGTCAGAGTCCTGCAGAGTTTTGAATCTTGGAGAGTATGCTTTCAACAGAGAAGACGTGAGCCATTTTGATAGGAGAGAGAACTGAATGGTGCCTTCACAGTTACAGTAATAGATTAAAAAGAACTAAGCATTTGCTGACCTGTAGGGATACCCCAAGATCCATCACATGGTAGGAACAGTTCTCAACAGAGGAGCTCTCAACAGTAGGTACCAAATATACTCATTATATAAATGTTTTGTTGTTATTAATAATAATTTTATTTTTGTTTTGAATAGAAATCTGTTGGTTTTGATCAATTTATCTGCTACTGCATCTCAATTGTTTTAAATACACTGAACTTCTTTCCTTTGTATTTCCTTTCAGAACACTCAGATACATTATATTCCTGAACAATTAATACTATACTTGATGGCATATTGTTTTGGGCCTCATTTAACTATCTGTGGGGATTTAGCTACACAAAAAAATTCTGCTCAGGACTTCTATATTAAGAATACTGATTATAAAAGAAAACTCTTTAAATAAACACACACAGTTGCATATCATCACTTAAAAGACTTCCCCATGCTATCAGACTAAGAATACAGTACTACAAATCATCTGAATAATTCCTAAATATAAGTTGCTTGCACAGACAGTTCTAAGGAGATTCAGAAGTACTTAGTTGCGGACAAATGGGGGTGGGGATAGTGTATACAGTTCATTGTGACAGTAAAACCAACTGATGGTCATTCTAACATATAAGTAAAAACAAAACAATATATATAATCATACACACACACACACAAGCAATGCATACCGTCAAGTTTTAAATCAGTACAACTAATCAAGAATCTAGTGGGTATAATTTTAGCTCAGTTACAGATTATACAGACAACATTATTAAAAAGAAAGGGCATGGTCCCATAAAATATAAGCAGTTATAAACATTGAAATAAATGGCACTTACATGAGCCTTGCTCTGTAGTGTTTGTGTCAAATAATGTTTGAACTGGCCCTTTTTGCATTGCAAATGAATAAACTTATTTTTAAAAGATTTAGCTCCAAAATAGACAACTGGGAGACCAAGGGCCACAACCTGCCCCAGTTTTTATGAGTCTACCCTCTCCAGCTCAGCTTGGGCAGGAATGATCCAGCCTTGCAGGCCAAAGCAGCTGGTCATCCCTGTTTGAGACTAGGCTGTGAAGATTTTGGCAAACCCTAAAAATAGCCACCGAAGGATAAGATTACTAATCTGTGTGGACCTGGGTCAGTCCCAAGAGCAAATTCTAGTATACCAATTACAAAATTTCAAAGCTAAGCAGCGAAATTAAATGGTCAAATGCACATTATGTAATTTAAGAGAACATGTCATGAAGTCTGGCTGGTAGCCTGTCATTGTAGGTTCTTCCCTTCCCCTTCTAACCCAATCCATTTCATTCAACATCCCCGTTATGTAAAGCTGCAGCCAGACATCAAAAGCATAAAAATATCAAAAGTTAAGAGAATTCAATAGGCACAAATCATACCGATATGGAATTAGCTATGCTAAGCATAGTAGTAGGAGCTTGGACTCCTACCTTTCTTAACTGAACAATACCACGAAAAAGAAAATACTAGACAGACTGCTATCTTACAGCTATTAACAGCCCAAACATGCAGTTTATTTTTATAGCCGAACTATCTGAAGCATAGCCCAATAGTTGACATTTGAAACAAATAGCATGATTTCAAGTGCACGCTCCACTGCCTCTGTCAATCTGTCACAAGCCATCAATATTAGGCATAGCATCATTTAATTTCATAGTTAACAGACACGAATTACAACACTTCCAACATAAGTGATGGGTTAAAAATATTTTCAAATTGACAAGGCATGCAGGTTAGCTGTCAGGGGTAAAAATGGCAAAATGTGTTAAATATGCACAGACTTACTTTTCGCCCATCACTTGCATGGCAGTTCACATTTAAAGGTGTCAACAAAGCCATTAGTTTTTCTTCATTACCACTCCTGCATGATAGAGAAGAAAGAGGGAGAGCCCCTTATAAAATATTTGAAATGGAGTTTCACATTATACACTGCTCTATATACTGGCATGTTCAAAGAACCACCCAATATGCATTTCAAATTGCAAAAAACAGACACTTGAAACATTTCCTTTAAGAATACACCATGTAAAAGATTAACATCAATTTAACGTTTAATTTATATTTTACTTGGTTTTATGTATCTGCCGAAAAGACGTTTCCCAAACACCTATTTTTGTTACATTCCCCAAGACACTATAAATAGCTTCAGAGCTCTTGCTCAAGGTTTCTTATGATGGGCTTTAAAAAGAAAACGCGAAATATGCCTTTCGGGTATAAAATAAAGAGAAAATGTCCTAATATACTGTTTCTGTCTAAAATGATCACTCTAAACATAAATGAAATTGGGAGTACATTATGTCAAAATGCAAGCACCCCCATCATACTGCATGACTACAAATAAACACATTCTTTTGCTTTTTGCAAGTGGCTAAAATCCAAAGCAAACCCATGCTAACAAGCCTTGTTTATCTGCATAATTTCATAATAGGGTAATGACAGAATGACAGCGATCATAAAAGCCCATTTTTCATCCCGGCTTCCTACATCCTCCCTTCAAAAACCATTTGTATTCTGAGCAGCACTTACCTAGCAGCTTCCAGGAGTTCGTCTTTCTTGTATTCACCTAAATGATTGCAAAATATCATGCTGTTAGCATTTGGCAGAAGACAGATTAAGAAATGCAGCAGGAAGCAAATACAGAATTAAACAGAAGGGGGGAGGGGGGGAGAGTGAGCCCACACCCCGCTGGGTGATGGAGCTGTGACGTTAGCCAGCTTCTGGAGGCAGCATCACCAGTGCCTTGGAGACGGGCAGCAAACTGACGCAGCTTCTTGTCCAATCCTCGGATGAAATGGCTTTCTTCAGACAACCAATGAATGCTAAACCTGTATCTAGAAACAATCCCTCCGATAACAGCATGGCAGCTCAATACAATGTCTCCTCCCCCACTTTTCCTATTCACTGTATCACGGCATACTAGCATAGCGTGAAAACGTAAGAAAAAAAGTAAAGCCACAACGCCCTGAATCCGTTTCTAGCTTGACAGTATCTTGCAAAACAATTATTTTATACGTCAGAACTTCCTGAGCCTCTGCCTCATAAGAGCATGCTTCTGGCCTTAAGGAAAGCAATGCATCAAAAAGAGATGGGGAAGGGCAAAAGCATTCAGAAAGCTGCACTTAAAACCTACCATTAAAAGGTTATTTGGCTGTTTTCGTATCTTAGGGCAAAATTCTAAATGCACGTCCTGAACTCTAGCTAAACTCCCAGTGCCAAGGGTTCTGTGGAATATCTGAAGCATTTTTTATTTGAAGAGTATTAGGTCTTCAAATTTTAAAGTTGCAAAAACCTGAACTGGGAAATGCTGAGTACACCTCAATTTAAGAGCCATAAAGTCAGGAAATTACAACTAAAATAATCCTCACAATAGCAGCTACAGTATCCAGGCCATCTTAACATTGCCCTTTCACTCTGCAGGTCACTCACAGCAATATTACAATTAAAAACCATTGCAGTTTACAATTATGGCTAGCAACACGTCCATTAAAATCACCTACCAGGGACACTTGCACAAATCCACACGCACAGACACAACTACTGAATGAATGAGTGTTAAATCAATGTGGGGATATTTGGAGAGCACACTCATAATTTCTATTCAATGACCACAGATACACAACACTAAGCCACACTGTGTAATTTGTCAGGAGATCCCATTTTACTCCTTCCTTAGTTGGTGGGGAAACAAGCCATGAAGTGGCTGGCTTAACATCACATCTTAATCAGCATTCATGATTTGTTTCTCTCAAACAAACCAAAAACAAAACATGGGCTCCTTTGTTGCAGTTTGAGAGAAACAAAGCACAAATCCTTGCTCAGAAGTAACTCTATGAGTTTGCTTCCCAGCTCAACGGAGGAGGAAACAGGAGTATTCATTGGCAATACACCTCATACATATTATAGTTAAAAGAAACCATGCAGTTTGGGCTCAGTTTTACATGCAAATGCAACCTCTATCTGTGAAGAATAAATACAGACTTGCCTTCATAGGATTCAACCTATGAAGTGGCCTTACAGTGTCAGACTATTGGCCTAGCTAGCCCATCATCTCCTGCCAACCTCGCAGTTCGAAAGCACGTCAAAGTGCAAGTAGATAAATAGGTACCACTCCAGCAGACAGGTAAACGGCGTTTCCGTGTGCTGCTCTGGTTCGCCAGAAGCGGCTTAGTCATGCTGGCCACATGACCCGGAAGCTGTACGTCGGCTCCCTCGCCCAATACAGCGAGATGAGCGCCGCAACCCCAGAGTCAGTCACGACTAGACCTAATGGTCAAGGGTCCCTTTACCTTTACCTAGCCCATCATTGTCTACATTGACTATCAATGGTTTTTCAAGGCAGAGATGTTTTCCAACCCTGCTAGCCAAGATCCTTTAGCTCAGGGGTGCCCAAACTTTTTTCAAAGAGGGCCAGATTTGATGAAGTGAACATATGTGAGGGCCGACCAAAGTTTGTTGAGCTTTTTTTACAATTTTACCCCAGGACATATACTGCCAAGGGGGCCGGATTAAATCGACCGGTGGGCCGGATTAGGCCCCTGAAACAGACTTTGGACATGCCTGCTTTAGCTGGAAGTCCCAGAGACCTTGTGCATCCAATGTATGTCGTCTAATCCTTCTCATACTGTAATATCACCATAAGGATTAGAGGGAGATACAGTTTTATTCACTCCCCCTTACACTGTATTTTTGCTCCTTGGTCTTTCACAAAGAAAAAAGAAATTCAGAACATGCTGCCTGAGTGCTAGAGGGATTCTTGGGTGTGTCCAAGGACTTCTGTGCAACGAGTAGGATTTTTTATTCTTCTGAATAATGGATAATACCATATCATAAACTAGGCAGGGTTCTGCTGTTCAATAAATTCCCTTAGGCACGTGGAACTAGTCCAGCTGTTACTTTGGATCCTGGCCATCAGTTACAACCTTGTATGCAGCACCTAAGTGGAAACACTAAACATTGCTATTCACATGCAACTGCTAACAATGCTAGAGAGATATAATTTTTTTATTCGAAGCAGATAACCCATTATCTCTAGGTGTAATACACTTACGCATTTTGAGGATCATTGGCATTCCTGCTTTACATTCAACAACCTTGCTAGCACCACAACACAAAACGAGGTTACAAGCATGTTTCAGACTTTACCATATCCTGCTGAAGCATGAATAAATTGGAAAGTGCACAAGCTTCTTTGTTCAATCTGCAGAATGATTCCAAAGAACTACATTATTATTTGCTGGTTGCTTTTTCACAAAAGTGACACAAAGCAACTTGCAATATAGAAGAAGAAGAAGAGTTTGGATTTGATATCCCGCCTTTCACTCTCTTTTAAGGAGTCTCAAAGCGGCTAACATTCTCCTTTCCCTTCCACCCTCCACAACAAACACTCTGTGAGGTGAGTGGGGCTGAGAGACTTCAAAGAAGTGTGGCTGGCCCAAGGTCACCCAGCAGCTGCATGTGGAGGAGCGGAGATGCGAACCCGGTTCCCCAGATTACGAGACTACCGCTCCTAACCACTACACCACCCTGGCTCTCCAATATAAAAACAAAACATTAAAGCCAAGTATAAGAACAGGAATAAAATAAACACCTAAATAAACACCTAAAATGTTCATCCATAATACTGTACACGGTACACAAATGGGTGGATCCAAATCAACCCACACCACTCAAAAAATGAGCATAAGAGCCTTTCTCCTACAAATTAAAAGTAAAAAGCATTCCACCGAGAAGGGGGCACACAGAGATGAACCTCAGATGATGAATGTTGGGTTCAGACTGATTCATGTGGAAGAGGTAGCTCTTGGTATACTGAGGCCCTGAACCACATAAAGCTTTATAGATCAACAAACAGCATCTTGAATTGAGTCCACAAACCTACTAGTACACAATGCACTTGTGCCAAGATTGATCAGTCTATCTTGCTCTGGTCAGCCACCAGTCTACTGAATTCTACACCAGCTGCAGTTTCCAAACAGTCTCCAAACGTAACCCCACATATGACACATTGCAGTAATCTAACCTATTGCCAGGACACAGACCACAGAAGTCAGGCTATCCTTATCCTCACAGGGGTCTAGCTGGGCCAGCAACCAAAGCTGATGGAAAGCACTTTGACCACTAAGTCTATGTCAGTCTCAGACAAGCGTAGTGGTTCCAAAAGCACCCACGAGCTGTGCAACTATTCATTCCAAGGGAGTGCAACCCCCATCCTGAAGAGGCGAGGGCCCACCCAGCCAATCTAGAGAACCCACCAATACTTATTTGGATTAAGCTTCAGTTTATTGGTTCTCACCTAGTCCATTGCAACATCTAAAGGAGAAACAGATCTGCCTATTATCAACATATTGCTGACAACCACTCCCAAACTCCAGATGGCCTTACTCAGTGGTTTCATGTAGATGTGAGTAGTGTTGCCCACCCCAACTAGGGCATTCACTCCAGAATAATAACATACTATACTATAACACATCTTGAGAGATCAAAGAGAATTAACAGGCATACACACCCCCTTGACTTTCTCCTGACAAAGGTCATTATACAGGGTGACCAAAGCACTTTCTGTGTGAAAACCAGGCCTAAACCCCCATTGATATGGTTCTAGAAAATTGGTTTCATCCAAGAGAGCTTGGTACTGGCCCACGACCAAACACTCAAGAACCTTCCCCTCAAAGGAGACATTAGATAATTAATGTTTTTGAATCCACTGAGGATTTATTAAGAAGTGGTCTTACAATCACCTTCTTTAGGTAGGTATGGACTACCCCCTATTTGCAATGAGGCATTAACCACCCCCTGGCCCAGCTGGTGATCCATTAGTTGCTATCAGCAAGAGCACAAGTGGATGACCAAAGCAAACCAAGCACTGTAATAGCAGAGCCAAGATCCTGGCAGATGCACAAGACTTTATCCTCAAAATGCTTGGCAAACAAGACACACCAAGCCATTGTCCATTCTATTGCCTCCTTTGGGCAATGTAAAAGGCCCCATACTACCTGGAAAAACTCCGCCAGACAACACAGTGAGGATGCAATGGAAGCAGCAATGTATGTCTTCTTCACTAGCAAAGATTAGGCTCGATAAAGAGCACTCACGGGTGTTTGATTGTATTCACCTGAAGTTTTGCTCCACTTGCCTCCAAAGAAGCCATCTCCCACCTTGCTTCATTGCCCTAAGCTCTGGTGTATACCAAGAAGTTAGAAGAGCTTTATGAAGCAAGAGAGGATATTTAGGGCTGATAACATTAACAGACCAAGAATCCTTCTGCATATTCCACAGATCAGCCAGGGCTTCAACAAAGCATCAACTGTACCCATCAGAAAATCCCACCCCTGCCCCGCTGGCTCCGAGTCATCTGAAAACCAATTTGCTCCATCAGCCTCCAAAAGCAGACCATCTAAATAGGGCCCCTGCCTCTGCGGAGAAGGTAAGCTGCTGAAAGTCAAAATCTCAGCAACAAGTGATGTAGTCATGACAAGGGACTGATGGTGATATCCTCCAGCCAAGAAAACTGGATCCATGAATTAATATATTAATATATGAAAGGGCAGCATAAAGATGGTTACAGCTACGAATGGCAGAATTATTTGTATACTTAGGCTTTCAGGAAACACTTGTTTTACATATGCATGTTCTAGAAGAGTCATGAATTAGGATATGTAGACAATGGCAACAAAGTGCATTGGCAGATTTACCCAGCAACTTACACTCACACAGGTCTTAAAATGGAGAGAATCAAAATATACATATTTAACACTTCAGCGAGGAATAGCTCAGCAACAATGCATCTCTTTTATGGCAATGGTGATCACTCAGTAACAATACACAGTTCTTTAGTGTGAGGGAATTAGCCAATTGATTCTAACCACAACTAACCTAACAACATGCATACAAGAAAGAGCAAGCACACAGGGTGTAAGAGAAGGAAGGGTGAGGTGGAGGTCAGTGCTGCTTAAGGAAGAACAGTAGTGGACTCATTTCTCTGTGGACTCATTTTACAAACTAGGGCACAGTTATGAGCAGCTGGGAAGGGAGGACCAGAGGGTGACATACAAAAAAAACCCTCTCTCTCTCTCTCTCTCTCTCTCTCTCTCTCTCTCTCTCTCGGCATGTTGAACCTGGGCATGTTGAAGCCAAGAGCAAGAACAGTAAGCAAGAGGAAGCCCTTTAAAAAGGTTTCTTGGCAACTGGAAAAGAGAACTCTCCTTCAGCCATCAGGAGGCAGGAGACTTTTAAGGACTATATACAGGACAATATACAGCAAGCTTCCTCAACCTCGGCCCTTCAGATGTTTTTGGCCTACAATTCCCATGATCCCTAGCTAGCAGGACCAGTGGTCAGGGATGATGGGAATTGTAGTCTCAAAATATCTGGAGGGCCAAGGTTGAGGAAGCCTGACATACAGCAAACGTGCCCAAAGGAGCAGAAACCAGATGTAGTGGAGGAAAAGCAAAGGACAACAGGTACTGGTCTTGCAGTTTGAGTGATTCAGTAAGTGATTACAGTAGAGTGGATCTAGGTAGATAGAGTGGATCTAGGCAACCATAACATTTTTTACTGGGAAACCTAGAGTTTATAGTCCCTTGTAAACAAAGACTTTAGAGCAAATTCCAAAACTGATTTGATACAAGAAATGCATAATTCCTGGGCAGTCATGTTTTCCAATACCTGTCTCCTGGTGTATCTTTTGCTCTAGGATGCTTAGTTTGGGCAGAATCGAGTATACACTTCCAGAGTTAAAACTAAATACATTACTTTCTGGTAGATGAGCCACCGTAGCCTCTAGAGTGCCCTGAAAAATTGTGCCCCAGGCTTTTAAAACTCATCTGCCCATGTACTATCTGAAACCAAAGAAACACATTGGTTGCCAGATGTGAAATATATTGGCATTATTTTCAGTTCTCCTAATCCACTACTACTCTTGATTTGAGTTTTCTTTTGTTGCTTTAGCTGACACGGCGACTCCTTGATTAGCATGATTGGATTTTAAACCGGAATAATGGACCTGAAGGGGCACTTGTTGTACTGATGGCTAACTGGATTGTACTGCCCAGGGTCATGTCCTGCACATATGACTTGCAACATGCACTCCCTTGAGATGCCCAACTTAACTTCTTCAGCTGCTTTTCCCCTCAGGCAGGCCTCCAGCTGCCTCCTTGTCTTCTCTTGCAAAGTGAATCACTGAAGCCATTTTTAAAACTATAGAGGCATATAGGAAGTACTGGAGTGGAGTGTCTCCCAGGCTCATGAGTTGGCAGCATGCCAACAGAACTGAGGAATTAAGGGAAGATGCACCCCAAAATTGTAAACTACAGTATATCACTCCACAGAAGGGCAAATGAAGAACAAGGTTGCTGGCTTTAGGGCTTGTACAACCATCAGGAGGAGTAGAATGGCCATACACACACACACACTAAAATGTGCATGTGCTAATATGTATGTATAAATGCACATTTAGAAGCAATTACTAGAATATTTTTTTTAAATCCAATGAATCTCAACATTACAAGGAAGGCTGAGACCAGGTGGCCTAAGCAATCAAGATGTTAACTGTTGATGGGCAGCGTCAAGGCCCTTGCCTCCCTTCTTTGAACAAGATGATTGGACGGCCCTTCAAACAAAGGGGGATACATGACCATGCTGCTGGATGGGGAGGGATTTCTGCCTTAGCTCAATGCTGGGGATAGCCAATGCTACTACAGTAGTGTCAGAATTGCAGCAACATAATGAAGGAGAGACCTGCAGCAGTGATGGCTTTGCTGCAGGGAAACAACCTGTTTGGCATTTTATCTTTTGAAAATGAGAGTGCTGAAGGAAAACAATCTTAAAGTAAGAGCACTGCTATGGGGTACCTGTATTTTATTTTATGTGTATATATCTTGCCTCTCTCCACCATTACATGTGTTTCCTAGATGCAGTCCTGCTTGGCTTCAGTAAGGTGGCTATGCCATATGCCTTTAAAAACAAAAATGACCAGGGCACAGTCTAAAAGCCTCCATGAAGATTCACAGTAAGGTAGATGAGCACTTACCCCTTATTAGACTTTGGAAACATTATCTAAGCATTGAAGTAGATGGTATTTTGTCATTTATCCCATACCTCAGAGACCACCACCTTTACCTATATCAGCATTTAATATCATTGTGATAGGCACTTTTTCATGTGCCACCCCTATGCAGTTAAGACATCTGCAGTCCTCTCTCCACTCATCAGATTATTAGTATTGCGGCAGGAGAAGGGGAAAACTGCATCTCCATCAGAGCACTGGTTGAACAGAGTCTTAAACCTCTCCATCCACCCCAGTGCTGTATTTAATTATTTTTGTTTTTGTCATTGCTGCCAAAGCTTGTGGGTCTTGGGGGCAGGTGAGCAAAGAGATAAGTAACCTGGGAGTGTTGTTAATTAATTAATTAGCCTTTATAAACTGCTTAATATATTTAAAAATATCCTTGGACAAGCAGGGACCCACTGGAAATCCACAGTGCTGGATAGGGCACTCGGGAGCAATCGTGTCAACAGCCCAGCGCATCTCGCCATTCTATAGCAAGACCAAGACCTTAACATGATTGTCAAATATGACTTCTGGAAAATCTGCCAAAGCTTTCATGCACCTGTCAGATTCTGTAAGTATCCAGGGGCCGGCCATCCTCATGGGTCCCTCAACTATGCAGTGGGGATCTGCGCTGCAATACCAAGCTACAGATGATGGTCTGACCATTCCAACAGGGTTAAATCACACACCACCACCAACAAAATAATCCAGACTAAAATCAAGGGTATGTCCTAACCATGTGTTCAGCCAGCGACAACGTGGGACAGTCCCATGGTTGTCATGGAGTTGAGCTGGCCCAGAGAGCCTTGTCACGTATGCATTTTGTACAATGTACAAAGCCTAGATCCACATGCATTTTGTACAATGCACAAGAATCATATCAAAACTCCTCTATCAGTTATATCCACACCTTCTGCAGCTCATTACAATGAAGTTGTGGATAAACTGTGGCTGCGCCAAACAAACTACCATAAAAGTCAAACTTGGCCAGATATAAACTCAATAATACCTCTCAGAGATCTATTTCCTATAAAAAAAATCTGCTGCAGCATATTATTACAAGATGAAAAGTTTTTTATGTTCTGTCTTAATCTAACAAGAAAAACAGACAGTGATGCCATAAATCTAATGCAACACAGTGACTTTTTTAAGCCTTTTGTGCTGTGCTATTTGTGACAGTAAATTGTTATAACACTATGCCAACTGCTTCTCCTATTGTCAACAGGTGATGCTAGACATCTGGGTTAGTGCAGCACAATGGAGACAGAACAAAGGGCACACAGTTGCATTTTTTAAAATCCCGAGGCTTTTTTGGTAATATTTGTGTATGTAAACATTCCATGGTATCACAGTAAGTTAACCAACAACTGGGGTTGGGTGGATTAGAGCTACCAGGAGATTCTTAACACAACTGTAAGATGTCACTATTGTGATTGTATATAAACAAGCAGTTCAGGGGCACCGACTTATAAAAAATATTGGGGGGGCCCATACTGGGGTCCTGCCCCGGGAAGTTTTATAAGATCCGCTCCCGGCCCGTTGCTGCTGCTGCCGCCCGCCTCGTGGCCCCCTCGCCAGCTGAGGGAGGGAGAGAGACCGAGAAGGAGAGAGATGCGTGGTGGGCAAGGCAAGTGCCCGCAGCGCCTCGCCTCCCACCGCCCCTCGTGCCGGCCGCCCCCTCCCCTCCCTTCCCCGCGCGCTCGCGCTCGCTCGCCCTCCTCACCCCAGCTCTTGGCCGTTCACCCCAGGAACTCGCCGCTGTTGGGGTTGTAGATGAACCTCCGCCACTCGGCCATAGACTGGCTGAAGGGCTTCTCCTCCTCCTTGGCCATAGCGAGAGAGAGAGAGAGAGAGAGAGAGAGAGAGAGAAAGGCTGGAAAGAGAGAGGGAGCTCGGCGGTTCGCGGGCGGCGGTTTTTCCCCTGCCGAAACAACAGCGGCTCCTCAGAACCGCTAAGTAACTCTCCCTCAGGCGCCCGGCGGGAGAGCAGAAGAGAGGAAAAGGAAAGAGGGGCTGGGCCAGTCGCACGCACCGAGCAAAACTACTCGCGCCGCCTCTTTTACTACCGTAATAATTATTTGTTTTAACTCATTACTGAATGTATTTTAAAAGGTAACTATCATCAAACAAGGAAAATAAAAAATACCAACATAATTTTGTGATTTTACAAAGCATAATATAACTACCGTATTTTTCGCTCTATAACACGCACCTGACCATAACACGCACATCGTTTTTAGAGGAGGAAAACAAGGGAAAAAAACATTCTGAATGAAACAGTGGATGTATCATTTTTGTGCTTCATGCTGTGGCCACAGACATGTGATCTGATGGTGAATTTGGGGTGACCCAATGCAAAAATCCTGAGGATCCATGTGGATCCATGTTTTGTAACCACGTTTTTGCACCATTGCAGCCCCAGGCAACAGTGGGTGCGTGATTTTGGGGGGGCAGGCTGTAGCCATGGACATGCTATGTGCTCTGATGGTGAATTTGGGCTGACCCAATACAAAGATCCTGAGGATCCATGTGGATCCATGTTTTGTAACCACGTTTTTGCACCATTGCAGCCCCAGGCAACAGTGGGTGCGTGATTTTTGGGGGGCAGGCTGTAGCCATGGACATGCTATGTGCTCTGATGGTGAATTTGGGCTGACCCAATGCAAAGATCCTGAGGATCCATGTGGATGCATGTTTTGTAACCACGTTTTTGCACTACTGCAGCCCCAGGCAACAGTGGGTGCGTGATTTTTCGGGGGCAGGCTGTAGCCATGGACATGCTATGTGCTCTGATGGTGAATTTGGGCTGACCCAATGCAAAGATTCTGAGGATCCATGTGGATCCATGCTTTTTAACCACATTTTTGCACCATTGCAGCCCCAGGCAACAGTGGGTGCGTGATTTTGGGGGGGCAGGCTGTAGCCATGGACATGCTATGTGATCTGATGGTGAATTTGGGCTGACCCAATGCAAAGATCCTGAGGATCCATGTGGATCCATGCTTTTTAACCACATTTTAAGTGGGAAGGGAAGGAAAAACACAGAAGGGACACGGAGCAGGAGAGGGGTGTGCAGAGAAGCAGCTGGCTAAGAATGCAGGAGAGGGGTATAACAGGAGGAGGGAGGAAAGGAAGGCAAAAGTTTTCCCTCACCTACCCACCCAAGCCAGCCAGCTCGCACGCGCGCTCTCTCTCTCTCTCTCCCTCCTGCACGGAGCACAGAGACACACTCTGCTTTCCCTCTGCCTGGAGGGGAGGGGCTTTCCCTGCTCTTTGTTCCGTTTGAGCAAACACAGCAAGGAAACAGAGCAGGGTGGGCAGTAAGACCCTGAGGCAGAATGCCGGAAAAATACGGTAATAATTTTCTTAAATTATTGGAGGGGCGGAGCCCCCCCAAACGAATTTTTGAGGGGGCTCGGGCCCCCTCAGGCCCCATGGAGTCGGCGCCTATGAAGCAGTTCCTGTATCCACAGCTCATTACTCTATAGAGAAAAGAGGGGGAATATGTGATAGATTTTCGCACGATCAAGATTGCCAGAGGTCCTTGAGTTGTTAGAAGAAAGCAGGCAAAAACAACTTGCCCCAAGTCGTGGCGGGAAATATACCTGTATATAAAGAGGTATGCTATAACCAGAGACAACAATACAGAAATTGCAAGGAAGTAAAAGACAGCTGAAAACAGACAGTTGAACAAGGGCCATGGGAGGAGGAACAGAAATAGCAAAGGCTTTTACGGACCGATGACAGATCAAGCAACAACACTACAAAGTCCACAATTCACATGTTCATCAGCACCCTTCAAACATATGTGTTAATAAGTTCTGAATCATGCCAACTACCATGATTTCTAAACTCATTCCCATTCATCTCAACTGGTCATATAGCTAAAAAAGGTTAAGTATTAACATTGATATGAAACATTGGTCTTTCAGCAGATTACGTTATGCATTTCCATTAAGATGTCCACTTTAACTTCTTTGCAAATATTTATGCTGAAAATTTGTTAGTGTGCAAACTGCCATTTTGATATCTAAATGTAAATCCATATCTTATTACTGTCTCTAAAAAATTTGTTACGTCTAGACTCACACAGTGAATTATAAATATATCACAGGAAAGAGTACAAGCTCTCCATCAGCTATGTCCTCGCAATCACCTCATTAAAAAAAATGCAAGCTGCTACAATTTTCTGCAATTACATGCAAATCAGCAGCAGTTCTCTGGTTCATGGTTGTAATACACTCCTAACATCACTGCTTTTACTGCTGAAGATGTTGGAGTCAGGATGATTGACCATTTATTGCTACAATTCTTTGCAGATGATAACATCTAACATTTTAATTCAATTTGCTAGGTCACTGTAGCACATTCCACTGTCTGAATAACAGCTGCTAGAATGTTCATAGAACATTTTCTCTCCAAAGGGGGATAGCCAACTTGTCAGGCTGTAAAGGCAGACCAAGTCTACCAAAATAATAATTTGATCTCCAATAAAATGTTGCCCCCCCTCATTTATAGTTCACTATTAATTTCATTATATAGAATTACAACCCAATCACCCACTCAGAAAATTCAGCCCAGGAGGGGGTGTTGATTTGGAGCCATAATTTAACATTCCTCCTCTTTGCCATAGACCCACTGCATGGTGTTGCTGTGGGGTACCATTACTTAAAATGATGTGGTACATTTTCAAAGGGATATCCTACTAGCCACTGCTTACAATAGAAATGGAAAAAAAATAGCCCAGTGGCATTTTAAGCCTATAGCAAATGTATTAATAAAGGATTGGAGGGTTGGGTTGGGTTGGGTTGAATGACATCCTGGGTCCCTCCAGGCTTCGGGTTTTATATCTGTCAAATGAGATTCTGCAGCAGAAGGTACTGCTAAAGCAGTCAAACCAGTTTATTTTGTTAAGCACCCTTTGCACATGTCTAAAGATCTGCACAAGTACATGTATGTTGACACAGAAACAACTAGCTAGTGATGCTTTCAGAAGGAGGAAATACATTTCTCTCCCGCTGCTTTCGGAGTGAGGGTGCCGGTGTAATGCAATCTCCAACCAATGTGAGACACTAGGGAGTGCCAGTGCTTACCTTGGGTTTTGATTTCTTAGAATGAAGGTCACAAGAGAATGCAGTGTCTTTGTGGATATATGATTTTATTTACAGAGAGAGAGAGGCTGAGCATAAGGTGGAAGGACTCGCAGCATTAACAGTCAAACAGATCTTGTTCCCCCATTACCCATTAGGTTTCCAGGGAACCCCTGAAAGCCATAGCTTTGAACACAACACATAGAGCAAGTCAAGTCTGCATGTTTTCCCACCTCCAGATGAGACTAGCTCTCATCTTTTGTTCACCACCTAGGTAGCTATACCAAGATGAATTGGTTTTAAGTGTATAACAGTCATATTGCATATAAACGTCAAGGAATACCAAGAATGATACATCTGATGAAGACTATTCTAGCCCAAGAAAGCTTATGCAATAATCTACAGGATAGTCCTTAAGGTGGTAATACTGTTCTTTCCATCTTACCTACAAGACATGCTCCCTGTTTTGCCAGCCTATTTCCACCTGCCCTTTATCGTCTATGACTGTTTAAAATTTTCTTATATTTTTGTAACAGACTGAACTATGTAATTTTTGGGGGGAATTGCAGCCACCTTGAGCATGGCTTAGCTGTGGAACGGCTGCATATCAATAAACCATGTTTTGATAAAATTGCACTATGGCCTTACTTTAAAGGGCTGTTGTGAGAATAAAAGAATATAGAACACTTTGGCAAATTTAAAATGCTACTCCAAGGAAGCTGAAAATAAACCAAGAACCATAGGTCGCACCTTGGCCAATATAAAAACCCTTACCTGTGATTCCTCACTTATTTTTACCCAAGTTACAATACTGCCAATACCTCTTAGCAAAACTTCTACTTCATTATTTCAGAACAAGATCATGAGGAATTATGCATACATACATGTATTTGATGGGTATTGGCGGGGAGGATGTTCCTGGGGGCAGAGAAGAGGAGTGAGGAACCTGTGACCCTGTTGGAGTGCAGCGCTCATCATTTGTCATCATTAGTTACATTGGCTAGAGCTGATGGATGCTAAGATTCCAACAACATCTGAAGATCAAAGGTTCCCTACCCTTGGCACAGAAGGTTTGCTGTGTTCATCAAGTTGCAAACAGCTTCTTTGCTAGAATTCAGAAGTGTAACTTTTACCCATGACTTATCAGCCTGAGTTCCTCACAACTAAATCCACTGCATGTTTGCCAAGTTCTACGGGACTGAATGCTTTGTCCAAGGTCTGTAGATTAAAACTCTGATAATTAATAAATCAACATGTATTTAATTGGACAGCAGAAGGCTGTTAGCAGTTATTTGTCACTTGTAGGAATATAGTAAAGGTAAAGGGACCCCTGACCATTAGGTCCAGCCGTGGCCGATTCTGGGGTTGCGGCGCTCATCTCGCTTTATTGGCCGAGGGAGCCAGCGTACAGCTTCCGGGTCATGTGGCCAGCATGACTAAGCTGCTTCTGGCGAACCAGAGCAGCACACGGAAACGCTGTTTACCTTCCTGCCCAAGCGGTACCTTATTTATCTACTTGCACTTTGACATGCTAGGTGGGCAGGAGCTGGGACCGAACAACGGGAGCTCACCCCGTTGCGGGGATTCGAACCACTGACCTTCTGATTGGCAAGTCCTAGGCTCTGTGGTTTAACCCACAGCACCACCTGCGTCCCTTTGGAAGAATATAGATTAGCCTATAACAGCTTTCGACATCCTGGTGCCCTCCAGAAGGTTCACCAGGCTGGCAAGAGCAGACCCGCAGCATCTGAGCACAGGTGAGCAGAGGGTCCCTTGGGATGTACAGCTTCCAGAAGTGATGCTATCTCCCCTCCCTGAATCTCCCTCCCTCTACCCCTCAAAATGCATGCTCCTACTTTGTGTAGCCTCTATTGGGGCAGGGGTACATTTCCAAGATCCCCAAGCACAACCAATGTAACACAAATGTCAAAAAGTAGGTATTTTAGTCTGCTACATCAACAAAATACCAACCTATAATAAAACTAGTTGCTTCTGTGACACATTTTAAAGGTTGTATTTTAAGGTTAACGAAAGTGGCAAAAACTACACCCACCCTTTTTGGGTGAAATAAGTAAGCTAGGAAACACTGGAGCAGTTTTTGAGGAGGGCTTTCTCCCTTTCCCCAGCAGTTATTCCTTGGGAACAGCGGCATTGCTAGAAATTAGTCCACAGCCTCAAATCTTTTCCAGAGTTTTTCTGGGTGGGTAATGGAGCTGAAGAAACTGAATTGAGCAGGGTGATCTTTGTTACTGGGTAATGTATACATTTGAGGAATAAATTAAGATTAACTATAGATGATGGGGTATATGTAGGGAAACCAAAATCATTTGGAATGAAATCAGTTGGGAAATTAATTGGGGGTAAATACACTGAAGAGGAATGATTTGGGATCATCTGGGCTGGGGTGCATGTTAATTAAATAATTTATATGGGGTGATTTGGATGGGAAATTAGTTGGCTTGCCTTCTGTGGCATTTAAATTGCAATTTGCGTCTATACAAATAATTTAGCATATGCTAATGTGTGCCTATGGACCAGTGCCCTTAATCTTTTTTAAGTACCCAGCAATGTGCTTGCTTGGGAACATTTGCTTTTCTTTTCCCTTTGTTATAAGCTGGTGAATGCACATTTTCTTTCTCCTGTGAACAGATGTAGTATTAAAAATTCACATTATCAGGATTTTCATTTCTTTGCCAAAACATAAACTCCTTCATTAAAAACAGATAAAAGACTTGAGAGGGAAATTAAACTGAAGGGTGATATAATTAACAGCACAAAAACACTTAAAACTGAAAATAGTGCAGGTCTATACCTTTCACAGCAGATTCTCTCACACACCAGCATCACAAAAGCTAGGTTCGTGGCACGCTGCTTAATTGAGATTTGGAGTACATCTCCAGGTATTACTCTCAGAATAAATGACTGGGAAAGATCTGTCTGAGGTCCCCAGGTAGAAACTCGACTGTACAAGGCAAGGTGAAGTATTGACTTAACTTCTATGTAACTCTTTAGGGTTTATATGAATCTTGAGTCTTCCAAACGTAGTATCAGAGGCCTCAGTGGCTTGAGTTCCATGTATTCTTTCACCTGGATGTGTGATGTGCCCAGAGGTCTTTATGAGTGAGTTCTTAGCCCTTTCTGTACCCCAGCACATTGTAGGGGTCACTTAAGACCAATTTAACTGGACTTCTAAATGCCTCACCTAATCGTAAGGATAAAAATAATAGCCCAATGGATTGTTAGCTGCCACTATCTGCCGAATTTAGTACTGTACGACTCTACCATAGCTTAGCTAAAAGGTCAAAGCAAGGGTGCGAACTGAGGTGCTATAGGAGGCTGTTCATAATCCCTTTTGATCAGATCTTATCAATTGTACTTTAAATAATTTGATTTATTAACAAAACATACAGAATTCACTATTGCAGTCTATTTAAATAAATAACAGGAAATTGTTTTAACTTCTGGAATTTCCCTAAGAACTGACATAGGCTGATGACTTGTCTTACATGCTACAGCACTAGCTGAGCCTAAAATCAGCAATCTCTCTACCTTCCTGGCAGATGAGCAGCATCAGACTGAAGAACTCACTAGCTGCAATTGAAGACATAGGATCTGATTATGCATTTATAGAACTTTGCCTATGAAATTGACACAGTGGCCTAAACTGTGTTGGAATGTTGGCTTGTGTGAAACAAAAGTCAACCCTCACTGCCTACTCAGGAACATAGAAGGCAGGAAGAAACACTGGTGTCTTGGAAAGCAATGAAAGGTGGTCCTTCATCTTCCTATCTGTGATCTTTTACCCTCTGTTTTTCAGAATGCATTTCTAGGTACCTTGTGGAAAAAAGGGATGTAAACAATTTGCAATATACATATGGAGCAATTCAGCCATATTCCTGACCAAGCAACGTTGTTACTCCAGGAATCAACAATAGCACCTTTCTTTTAACAAACAGTAAATGATAACAAAAGTACTGTAACTGATGCTAACAAAAATACTGTAACTGATATGTTTCTAGTTGCAACCCAAATTGTTGGCCTGATGTATTTGTGCCTTATCAATATAATGAAGATGGGGTGCCAAAAAAAGCACTCTGGTTAAGCACCGCCTTAAACTACAGGCTACAGAGTTAAATTGCCAGATCCAAAGTGCAGAGAAATTTTTTCAGAAGCCACAAGCTGCTGACAAATAACAAAGACATGGCTTAAAGCACTAACCAAGGTTATCAAGTCTAGCAGGACAGAACTAGAAAATTTTCTAAGGAATGGCCAAACTGACTAATTTATTTGGTGTCATTAAAAAACATTTATTTTATCATTTCATCTGCTCTAATTGCATGGGTCCCAGGTGCTCAGCTCCACACCCTTGCTGTAGAGGATTTTGGTGGGAGCTGGAGTAACACCCTAAAGGGCAAGGGAAAGAAATGCTGCCTTAAATAATCTTGGTTCCATATGGACTCCATGTAATTTCTGAGCATGATTTTAGCTTGAGAACCTTTTGTAAGCTGCTTATGAAAGTCTTTCAGAGCTGTAAAGTGGGATATAAGTATTCTAAATAATTATTTTTTTAAAAAAAAATTATTCTGATGAGAAAAGTCATCAGGGATTCACATAATTTGCAGACTCAAAACTCTTCTTTCCATAATAATTCTAGCAAGCTACTGTGTCATCCTCACATAAATAAAAAACCACCCCTCATTTCTATTCCCCATGAGTCTCAAATGACTTCCTTTTTGCTTGCAAGTGAATAAAGAAAGAGAGATGAGAAAATTAACTATATTCCTAACATTTCATTCAGTACTCTGTCTTTTACAGCCTCAAAATGTGAGACTCTCTCAGGAAAGACAGTGACATCATGATCAATCACCAAAATAGAAATATAGATTTTAGCTTTTCATCCCTTGCTACAACTCCTGAGCCCCTTTAAAAAAATATGCAGACTTCATTTAATTTCAATCAGCATATTTGGTCATGTAAACTTTTAGACATGCTACTTTCTCTTTAATTCTACAAATGATCATCAGTTCCTTTCTGTATATAAGTTGTAAAGGATTGAAATGGTTTATAGTAAATGATGTAAATATATAGAAAAATGATATCGGTATCACTACAGTTCAATCAAAATACATTAACTGCAAGTTAGTTGTAGAGTGCCGTAAGGAAGGAAGTACAACAAGCAACTTTATGAAATTTTATGAAATAAATAATATTTATAACATTTAGTCCTCACTAAGTACTACAATGAAATCTGTAAACATGCTGTGTACATTTGTGCTGTTTTATAGCAGAAAAACTAAGGAGTAGTTTAAGAGACTGATTACACACAGTAAGGTAACAAGAACCTGAATACTTCTCACCTGTAAGTACAGCTTTTGCAGAGGGATCTGCAAGATCCAAGGCCGACTTCCCATCTGTGTTTCGAATATTTGGATCAGCTCCATGCTGCAGTAGCACTGTGCAAAGAAGGAGGAAAGCTCTGAAAACCGACTTGCAGAATGAATACATTGGCCATAAATAGTCCCAGTAACCATATAATATATTACACACACACAAAAACACAAGGCCACAATTAAGAGAGCATCTCCCCCTCCATTTTCACATTTCAAATGACTTTGAAACATGTTTCAAAAGTATCTTATCCAGGGAGAGGAGGGGGCAGTTGTTGCTCAAAGAAAAAAGCAGTCTTATTTGGCCCATGGAGTTAGCCCTGCAGTTCCTGAACATCAAGTATAGTTGTCTTACATAGATTTGCAGTGCCATCTTATACAAGTCTCATTCAGTTAAACAGGCCAAGCTACCAGAAAAGAGCCCACAGAATTGCATCCCTAGTTATCTTTTTTCCAGAAGGCTAGCAAGCTTACCAGACAATTATTAGACTGTAAATCTGCACAGGCTATACAGTACATAGAATAGTGAGGTGGTAGCATAGCAGTAACAGCAAGTTGTCTGACTCTGGATTACTAATAATGCTGACTTTTGTTCAGCTCAGTTTTTCATATATTAGCTATTACATTCCTATACAGATGAAAGCATGAAACTAAAGCAATAAACTGAAGTATTATGCAGTGTTTTACACTAGCAGGCAGCCATGTAAATTTCTTTTTCTTTCAAAAGGGATTCCAGATAATCAAGGATCATGCTCACTTTTCCTTTTTTCTCTCCCTTATTCTTTAGGGTGAACAAATAATATAATTTATCTGACCAAAATCCTTCATTTAAAAATAAATAAATAGAAATTTGTTGATATAAACCAATACAAAAATACCTTAAAAGTGAAAAGAAAAGTGAATACAAATGCATGCAGAAATGGAAAAAATAAAAGGAAAAATACAATGGAAAGGAAAACCTGAAAACAATTGAGAATTCAATACCGCATTCAACTATCACATATTTAAAAAGGGTGTGTGAGAGAGTCAATTCAGCTCTCAAGAAAGCCTCTCCACAAGTTTACCTGCAGGGGGTTTAGTGGGCTGTTCAAAATAGAGTTAACATAGGAAAAGACTTATACCATGTCAAATAAAAAAGATATGTTTTTAATGAACACTTAAGGACTCTCCATTTATGTGTCAGATATTCTGATCTTTCGCTATCCACTCCTCTCAGGAAGGAGGATAATTTGGACTTCCAACAGGAGGCCACTAACAATCTAGCTGCAGAATAAACACAAGAGGTTTATGCACGATGGGCAAGTTGGTCTGGGGATAATACCTGTGAGCTGATAATGGAGATAGAATCAGAATCCTTCATCAAAAAACAAAGAACCAAGGAAGTTGATGAACAGCCAAAACAAAGATTGTATCAGTTCAGTTCTCTGTATATTCCATAATAGTTTGCTGAAAAATATAGAGGAACTGATGTAAAGAGGCCTTTTCAGACATTCTGTAGCACCTGAATATTTTTACTTTGGTATCAGTATTATTGTTACAAGATACTGTATTTACTCGATTCTAATGCTCACCTTTTTGGGCCAAATTAAGTTGCAAAAATTGATGTGCGCATTAGAATTGATGACACATTTACATTCGCCAGCAAATACTTTTTTTGGTTTCAAGGTTCTGAAAACTGAGGTGTGCATTAGATTTGATGGCGCATTAGACTTGAGTAAATACAATAGTAACTATAGGCCCATAAGATATGATACTATTTAAAACCACTGGGGGGAAAAGACATATTTTTGGAAAGATGCACTTACCAATACACACGTCTATCTTGCCTTTGATAGCAGCTTCATGCAGAGGAGTATAGTTCCAGTTGTCTCTGGCATTTGGATCTGCACCCTGACACAGCAACAGGCTGACTACCTCAGCATGACCGAATGAACAGGCATTATGAAGAGGTATCAATCCACCATCGTCACGAGCATGGACATTGGCTCCGGTCTGCAACAAGTGTTCCACTACATCCTTTCTTCCAAAACCTGCAAAAATATGTAATTTAAGAAAAACCATTAAAATGTTGAAATATACGGAATTTAGAACAAACAAATATACATAGAGTCCACCTAGTACATTGTGCAAACTAAGACGTAGATTGCATTCATGAATATGGAATACTATTTTCTTGTTAATTTCATGTAGTTTAGGGTAGCTCCTTCCTACCCGTTTGTACCAACAGAGGACCAAATCACAACAGTAAATACATTTTTTGCATTGGCATCTGTGTATTTGGTGGTGGTTTTCAAGAAGTAACCACAGGGAGTCCCAATCTGGACTAGGATCACACAACATGTGGATGCAGATTCAACCCTTTCCTCTATTGAAACAGCCCCAATGAAATCCCTGATGAAACTGCCATTTTAGCAAGTTCTCCTTCCTATCAGTCTAAACAACAAAAAAGTTTTCAATGGTATAAGAGCACTGAAAAAGTCCTGTTCTAAGGCACACCTTTGGGTCATATGAGTAATTATTTTAGTGCAGGTGAGGACAAGCACAGAACTGAACAGCTTGAAATAATAATAATATTTTTTATTTATGCCAAGGCCGGGCTCAGGGTGGCTAACAAGCAATAATAAAAACAAGTTGAATGCATACAACTTAAAAACAAAATTAAAATGCAACATTAAAATATTGAAATATTAAAATGTAGCCTCATCGCAGGAGGAGAAAGGAAAAGAAAAAAGAAAGAGGGGGAGGGAATCAAACTGGCTCCAAGCCAAAGGCCAGGCGGAACAACTCTGTCTTACAGGCCCTGTGGAAAGAAATCAGATCCCGCAGGGCCCTGGTCTCATGAGGCAGAGCGTTCCACCAGGCCGGAGCCAGAGTTGAAAAGGCCCTGGCTCTGGTTGAAGCTAATCTAACTTCTGTAGGGCCCAGGACCACTAGGGTGTTGCTATTTATGGACCTTGAGGCTCTCCATGGGGCATACCGGGAGAGGCGGTCCCATAGGTACGAGGGTCCTAGGCCGTGCCATAAGGCTAGCAATGCTCAAGAAAATGGGGCAGCAAACACAAGATCCCTGCTTAAGAGCCCAGTGAAATGCTTAATATATTTGCTTCTCTATTTCTATAGCAAACCTCTTCTGCAGATGGCACAGTTCTTTTGGTATTCTCCAATGGGATCCAGGTGACTTATTGACCACGGCGCTGGTAAATTGCGTCAGCCTGCCATACCCAACCGAACTTCATGATGAGACTTGCACCTTCTTTTTTACTTTGAGTATGCCCAGTGTTTTTTTTTCTGAGACTGAGGATTCTTTGTATCTGAGATTATGAGCAAGCAGCATCACTTACTGCATAATCTCAGCCTGAGTACAAAACCATAATTTTAAATCAATAGTTCTTACACTAGAATATTTAACCCAAAAAAAACCTATGAGATATGTGGAGTACTAGTGTTCTCTTCTCAGTTCACCACTTAAAAAAAAAAAAAGGATAAAGAGACCCCTTTATTTCCAGTCTCATCTCTTGAAGGTTTTTCATTCAGCAATAGCTCCAGTTGCTATTATGTGCACTTGTAATCTGACTTCATCATTTCTGAACACAATTGACTAAGGATGGGAATTGTAACCCAAACGAGACAGCGCTAACGGCTTTAATAAAGGCACTTTTACTTGTCTCTATTTCTACAACATCCCAAAATTAAATGTGCCTACTCTGTAGTTATGAGCTCCACATTTCTCTGCCTTCAGGGTTGAAACCCCAGAACATATACCAAACTAACTTTTAACTGCCAAGAGCACAGGATTACAGTAAATTATCTAGTACTGGATTTGACTAAGATTTTTATTTGCAAATTGTCCTAGTCCAGAAGCTCTTGGTGGCTTACGATGCCATTTATGTAGACTGTGGAAAGAATGCAGATTGGTAAGAATATTTGTACTTGGTGTTGCACTTGATTAAAATATCTATATATATCTATCTATATCTATATCTATATCTATCTATCTATCTATAAACAGTGATCAAGCTTGCTAGAGCCAATAATGATTTTTTTGCATAGGGTAACAAGGCCTAGGGTTCATAGTCTGGGTGCCCAATGCTGTATTTTGAGTCAAGCTGTAATTTTAGTGTATCAGACATGTTCAGCTTTCTTAGTTATTGGTCAATGAAGCCATATATTTCAAACTGCCCAAAAGTTACTGATTGGGATTGTCTGGTTTTGGCACCGGCATATAAAGGAGACAAACAAATTTCCAGTTTTATTCCTTTGGTACCCAACTATCATGTTTTTCATAATACTGCACTGGTTTTGGTGGTGCACTGAAGAAAAATGTTTAAGTCATCCACCGATGCCCCCACTCATTTTCAAAGGGTCCATGACAAGTTTGAAAACTGCTGTCCTAGACAAAGGTGTAAACAAAATAATTTTTAAATAATAACTGCAAATAGTGAGTAAAATTGTACCTATATAGAAAAAATAAGTAATGCAAGCAAAAATATGAATTTGATTTGGGAAAAACACATATCACATATAACCTAATAAACAGCAGTTTCCAATTCTTGTCAAGATTGTCTGTGAGTTGCAAGACAGAAGGTGACAACAAGGATGCCTTTCAAGAATTCTTAAATTTGATAACTAGTGTGGGATTAGGGCCACCTATGTTTGGGAGAAACCTACTTGAAAGAAGGAATAGCTATTTTGGTGAAAGAAAAACTTGCTTACTCCTCATATTGTTCAGCTGCTAGAGTGAGCTACAAGAAGTTTTGTTCAGAGAAAAGGAAAAAGAAAAATTGGCCCACCAGAAGACAGTCATCTGTGTAGTGCGGGAGACACTACATCCCCCCAACTCTTCTCCCAATAGCTCAGGGCATGCTTCCCTCCCCCCATTCTATCTCACAGCCACCCCCATGAGGTAGAATAAGCTGAGAAGGCCAGCCAGTGAGCCTCATGGCTAAGTAGAGATTTGAACATATGTCTGTACCAGGGATGGGGAACTTCTAATCTATGAGGTGGATGCAGTCACATGTTTAATCTCAACCAGCCTCTAAGCATTTCTAGGGAGCCACTTCCTTCCAGAAAGGGCCAGCGTGTAAAGCAACCAATTGAGTGCTGCTACTGGAAAGGGCTCCAAGATTCCCCCCTCACCTGTCTTTCCTGCTCCAACAGAAGTATTAATTCATAGTGTCTTCACTCCCGCCTCTCTCTAGGAGTGGTAGTTAGATTGTTTAGGCCAGGCATGGCCAAACTTGGCCCTCCAGATGTTTTGGGACTACAACTCACATCATCCCTAGCTAACAGGACCAGTGGTCAGGGATGATGGGAATTGTAGTCCGAAAACATCTGGTTTGGCCATGCCTGGTTTAGAACATTCACTTGATCCCCACCTGAGAACCTAAGCAAAACCCCAGCATCACCTTCCAGCCATTACAATATATGAACCTATGATAGTTATAAGAGAATAGAATACAGTTAATTACCTGACTAATAGTTGTGTGCAGCCTCCAAATTGATGTTTTTCTGTGGGTCAGTTGCCCTTGATACTAAAAAAGGCTCCATGAACTTGGCACAGAAAAACACCCTAGGAAATCCCAAGCGGAGCTCCTTAAGGTCAGACACATCCTATTTGTCAGCTCAGCAAATCTAATAAATACCAATGGGATTTGCATCAATTTTTTCATGTAACCCTTTTAAACCAACTTTCTGAACACTTTCTTCAGTTGACATAAATCCTTTAAAACTGTGGGTATTAAAGTAAACATTTTATATGAAGTAAACACCAGATACTGGTCTGATGTCCTCGTGAATCTAAAAGCTACATAAATATGGATTGTATCTAATGTTAAGTCATATTCAGGCTAGACCCTTTGAAATTAATGTACACAACCAATTTAGGTCCATTCATCTCAGTGGATCTACTCTGGGTACCACTGAGTTGTATACACCTGCCATGTATGATCTTCCTGAGATTCCTGCGTTGCAGGGGTTGAACTAGCTAACCCTCAGAGCCCCTTCCAACTGCAGTACAGATTTGGACTTGTCCTTTTAGTGTGGCTTTCAGGAAAAATCCTAAAGTCCTCAGCTCTAACTAAGATACACAATACTTTTGAGAAAAGAGAAGCATTAGTTCTATACTTATTAGGGCTTCTTCACTCATTAAAGGTAAAGGTACCCCTGCCCGTATGGGCCAGTCTTGCCAGACTCTGGGGTTGTGCGCCCATCTCACTTAAGAGGCCAGGGGCCAGCGCTGTCCGGAGACACTTCCGGGTCACGTGGCCAGCGTGGCGAGCCAGAGCCGCACACGGAAACGCCGTTTACCTTCCCGCTGGTAAGCGGTCCCTATTTATCTACTTGCACCTGGAGGTGCTTCTTCACTCATTACATGGCAACAAAAGCTGAAGTTTGCCAACAAGAACACACTAAATTAGGAGGTGCAGATGCTGCTGGCTCTCAGACAGTTCTCACAACTAACCTATTTATTTATTGAATTTCCATACTGCCCTATACCCGCAGATTTCAGGGAGATTCACAGGATAAAATCAGAATATAAAACCACAAAGTAGATAATCATAATAAAAACAACAACCCAATAATCCCCCCTTTCCACAATTAACTGCTCATGTGAACAAATCTGTTTTTCAGTGGTGACCTTTTCATTTGTAGAATCCTCTCCTCACTGCATTCTAAAATATAATGCTCATTTAGTGGGGGCGAGGTGGGACTTATTGTTCCTATTGTGTTGTAGGATAAGCGTTTTAGGAATTTTGTGTTGCACATCATTTGCTAGATGTTTGGCTTTAAATTTAATTATTTCTTAGTTTATCTTGTTAAGTCACTTTGAGACTTTTTTGCTACAAAGTGACTAACAAATAAAGTAACATGCAAACTCTCCCTCCATATTCCGCAAACTCAATAAACCACACTGTACATTTGTAGACAAGAGCAGCAATCTCACACAAGTTTATCACGCCAACACTAAACTGGTCACACAGAGTGGGCAACTCATGGTAGCAGTTATCTGCAGAGAAAAATAGCAAATTCCAATTCACAACAACTTATACCAGTCTAAGGTATCATAAAAACCTCAACCACAGAATGCAGTGGTAGCCAACGTGGGGCCCTCCAGATGTTTTTGGACTACAACCTCCATCATCCCTGACCAATGGCAAAGCAGGCTGGGGCTGATGGGAACTGGAGTCCAGCAATATCTTGAGGATAACACATTCACTACTCCTCTGCTAAAACCTGTACCAACAGGATACAAGTGCTTGCCTCATCGACATTTTACGGTATACACCTGAAATATTAATAGCAGTAATGTTGCAATATGTGAAGTGGTCCTTAGAAGCATCTGATGCTTCACCTTAAATTGACATCAAGGGCCTATGGGCCTCTAGTCTACACCCTTGTCCTTTAAGAGGTGGCGAATGAAGAACTTAAAAAGCTCATGACCATTCACCTCTCCAGGGTGGCTTAGTTATAGCAGGCCCACAGTCAGAGAACTTTCAAGGCCTTCTTGTCTTCCCTCATCACCCCTGCTGTGAGTCCAATATTAGTGGAGAGAGAGAGAACAGATGGGCATTCCTTCTGGGCAGCTAAGTAATCACCAATTCTCCCTGCTATTCCTTTGGGGGGGGGGGGAGTCTGGGCAGAGGCAGCTCTTACCTGAAAGGATTTTTTCCTCCCTGCTGGACTGCCCAAACAGAGCAGGAGGAGGCAGCAGCAACTCCTCCCCTTGCTTGCTTACTTACTGATATCCTAGGCCCCATCCTCCAGAGACTGCCACCCACAGAAAAGGGGAAAGTGAGTGAAAAAGAGCAGGGGGGTGGATGGCTGCCCCAGGGAGGCAGCAACCACCACCTCCTACCCCTTGGTTCAGTTGCACATTTCCCCCCAGTAGGGAAGTGGGAATCTGTCAGAGGGCCCAATCCACCCAATCGGGCAGCCCAGAGAGAAAGGGCCAAGTAGGCAGAGGCTGCTCCTGGAAAGGGCAACTACTGCCTCCACGCCCCTTTCCTCGCTGCCCCTGTGTGGGACACACACAGATACAGGATAGGTGCATGATTGCTGCGCAGCCCTCGGACTCTGGGCTGGAGGAGCTGTTGATCCAGCCACTACAAGCAGGGTGCACCACAACAAACAGGGTGGGGGCCCATCTACCCCCACCCACTAGCAGGAAGCCAGCCACCAGGGTGTCAAAACATAAACAGACAAGTTTTCTGCCCTCTCTGCCTCTGATCTGTGCAGAAGGAGCATCCCTACTGTATTTTAATATTTGGTTGGAAGCCGCCCAGAGTGGCTGGGGAAGCCCAGCCAGATGGGCGAGGTATTAATTAATTAATTATTAAGAAAGTAAATAGCCTTTCTGCCTCTTCTGCAACCATGTTCAACCTCGTACAGATCCTGAAGAAGTGGAATATTGGGGTGCAAAAGAAATGACAAACCTAGACAGCATCTTAAAAAGCAGAGACATCACCTTGCCAACAAAGGTACATATAGTTAAAGATATGGCTTCCCCGGTAGTGATGTATGGAAGTGAGAGCTGGACCATAAAGAAGGCTGATCACCGAAGAATTGATGCTTTTGAATTATGGTGCTGGAGGAGACTCCTGAGAGTCCCATGGACTGCAAGAAGATCCAACCTATCCATTCTGAAGGAAATCAGCCCTGAGTGCTCACTGGAAGGACAGATCCTGAAGCTGAGACTCCAATGAGGCCACCTCATGAGAAGACTCCCTGGAAAAGACCCTGATGTTGGGAGAAGGGGACGACAGAGCATGAGATGGTGGGACAGTGTCCTCGAAGCTACCAGCATGAGTCTGACCAAACTGCGGGGGGCAGTGGAAGACAGGAGTGCCTGGCGTGCTCTGGTCCATGGGGTCACGAAGAGTCGGACACGACTAAACAACAACAACGACATTCCCTTCCCGGATTAAGCACACTTAAGCATTGCAAGGGGGGCGTTCCCCGCAAGCACCAGAGGACCCTCACGGGGCAACGCGCCCCAGGCAGCTGCCCGGCCCGGCCCGCCCCCGCCCCCCCCCCCCAGGGCGGCCCCTCACCTGCCGCGAAGTGCAAGGGGGTGGATTTCCTCCCCGCCATATCCTTGGCGTTGACGTTGGTGGCATCCACCAGGCGCCGGACGCGGGTCACGTCCCCATTGCGACAGGCCTCCAGCAGCTCCCGGAAAGTGCCGCTTCCCACGGGCGCGGGGGGCGGCTGCAGAGGCGGGGCGGGCGGCTCGGGGCTCTCGGCGGCGGCCGGGCTGGAAGCGGCCGAGGACGACGACGACGGCGACGAGCCGGAGCTGCTGCTGCTGCTGCTGGTGCTGCTGTTGGCGGCGCTGCTGGCGCCCGAGCCCGGAGGGGGAGGAGGCCCGGCGGCCTCGCAGACGCTCTCCGGGGAGAAAGGCCTCTCCGCCGCCACCGCCGCCGCCGCCGCCTCCCGGCCGCTGCTCCCGTGAGCCTCCCCCTCAGGTCCGGCTAGGCTGGGCCTCTGCTGAGGGGAAGCTCCGAGGGGGGAAAGGCTGGAGCTCTGCGGCGGCGGCGACGCGGGAGTCGCGCCCGGGTGGTGATGCTGCTGCTGCTGCTGCTGCTGCTGCGAGCGACGCGACGACGATGCCGCCGCCATTTCCCAGCTCTTAAGAGCGGCCCGGTCCTGTCACTGCGGCAACGGCGACGGAGCGCCCGCCCTCGCTTCCGCCTCCTCGCAACCAATCAGCGCCCAGGCTGGGGGGACGTGACGTCACGCGCTGGGATGGCTACGGAAGCGCGTAGGGAACTGGTTCCCTGCGCGGGGCCTAAACGTGAGCCAGCTCTTTCTTGCCTGCTGGCTTGGGAGTAAGCCCTGCTGAACCGGGGAGCTTACTTCCAAGGAAACAGACAGATAGGGCTTAAGACTCTCTTCTTTGTGTTTTTATTGTATTTTAGTGTTTTGTTGGAAGCCACCCAGAATGGCTGGGGTATAAATAATAAATTATTATTATTATTATTGTTATTCTCTTTCCTGCACACTTTGATGACGTCAGAAGGGTCTGCCGCTATCCATTTCACCTGTACTTAGCCAATTCTTTAGTTATGCAAAGTCTCCTTCTCACCAAAGATGGGTTATCTGCTAGATTAAGCTCACCCAGCTGGTTTGACCTCTTTATCAGCCACTTCTATAGGAAGGGCTATAAAATCAGAGGCCTGGAGGGGATGCCGGAAACCTATTTACACTCCCAATTCCAAACTTAATTAATTTACAACAAGATAACTGCAATCTCAATTTAGGCACATGCAATCTTGAGAGCCATTCTTCTGCTTTTAAAGCTGGGCTTCTCTTTGTTCTTGTGGATGTTTACTATCCCAAGCTTCATTAGTGTGTGACCAAGAAATTCTGGATGCCAAAGTTTTGTGCAGTTTTTGCTGCAAACCTCATGTTTTGTGCTGCTCTCCGAAATGAGTAATTTACACTTGTTATAAGAAAAAAACTGCACCCTTTCCCTTTTGGGATATTCCAGAGCCCGAATAGAGTCCTTAAGTGAGTTCTCTATCTGTACGAGAAAAATAACAAAGGCCAACCAGAAGTAAAGCGGCTAGTAAGCCTGATCTTTATTGAAGGAAAATAAATTTGCAACAGGGTCCCCACTCACCACAAGCGGGAAGGAGGGAAACCCTGAACAATGGGGCGCAAGCCCTTACATAGACTTGAAGTTGCCCACCCTGTAGCCCAAGACCACCCCCCCTTCCCAAAATCATACATACATCACAGAAGGAGGTGGTATACAGCAGAAATCCTGTCTGCCAGGATACCTGATAATTGTCACTGATTGCATGACCTGGGCAGTTTGGCCATTCTTTTGTGATGCTTAACACTTTTGTTCCTGACTCCAGGTCACAGGCTCAACCTATTCATACACAAATATGCCCTTAAGACAGGATTTACAATCAAAAAGACAATGGGAAGGATTTCCCCATTTGCCTCCCTTACTGTAGTGTAGAGAAATATTTGAGGTCATTGGGAGAGTCAAAATGGCTTCAGGATTGCTCTCCCATACTAGTTCAGACTCATGGTTCATATATTTAGATATGTGTGCATTTATGAATAAAAAAGGTAAAAATAAAGGACCCCTGGATGGTTTAGTCCAGTCAAATGCGACTATGGGGTTGCGGCGCTCATCTCGCTTTCAAGCCAAGGGAGCCGGCGTTTGTCCATAGACAGCTTTCCGGGTCATGTGGCCACCATGACTAAACCGCTTCTGGCGCAACAAAATACCATGATGGAAACCAGAGTGCATGGAAACACTGTTTACCTTCCCGCCACAGTGATACTTAATTATCTACTTGCACTGGTGTGTTTTCGAATTGCTTGGTTGGCAGGAGCTGGGACAGAGCAACAGGAGCTCACTCCATCACGTGGATTCGTACCTCCGACCTTCTGATCGGCAAGCCCAAGGGGCTCAGTGGTTTAGACCACAGCGCCACCCGTGTCGCATTTATGAATATTCTATATTTGAGACCTTAAAATTCTTATAACACACTCAAACGGGTCACAAGGAAACGGCTAAACCTCCAACTTTGTCCAACTGATTGCAAACTGGTGCCAAAGTGGTGTGTTGGTTTGCTGCTGGTTTATGCCACAAACCTCACTTTCTTCTTTTCCCAATTAATTTTTATTCATTTTTAAAATTTATAACACATCAGCACCAAATTAAAGCTAATTTAATACATTTCCCCCAAAAAAACTAGCTTCCCAGTCTCTTTCCCAGATATTTCCATTTCTTCCCCTTTTTCATTCTGCTTATTTTACAGATTTATCTCTAATTAACATCCATTTCTTTAAAGCAAATTCCTCATCCCTCAGTTGTCCGTTTACCAACGCCTGCGTCTATATAAAACAAAATTATCTGAGACTGACTGACATTTACAGACTCACTCTGAGGCAGACAGCAGCATAACACAATATATTTGCTGCTCTAACAGTTAAAACTTAACAACAGTTGATAATTCAACTAACTGGGGGTGGGAAGTGCCTCAGGCATATGACAGCAGGATTCTGTGCTACAGCATTAACCCTTTGCATATTATTTTGGATGCACCATTTCCACATTTCGGAATAATAACTGGAGGAATCTCCACCTAAGGGGAGACTCTTTCAATCAGAATTCTTTAAGCCCTTGGTAGCTGAGGCAAGATGGATTCTAGAACTACCAGATGAGCAGCCAAAAGCCTTGGAAACAACAGAACCAACTTCATCCAAAGTTGAATAGAGTTTCATTTGATTATGTTACTTAAAATGTGGCACTGTTATTCATATTAGGGATGGTGTTTGGTTTTGCATGTGGAATTTGTGTTGTACTGTATTTCTTATGCTGGGCTGTATCCAGCATTCTCTAACAGATGAGCTTTAATGTTGCCCAACAGAGGAATCCTACACATCATTTGCAAGGGGAATTGTGTGAGATATAAAATATGGTCACCAGGGGGTGTTCTCTACTAGGGATGGGATGATCAGAGAATTCCAATGTGTTTTTGGTCTCACTGGAACTCAGAGGTTCCTTGCACCCTGTTCCATCCTGCTGTGTGCACTCTTTATGTGAAATACATGCTTTTCAATGCATACACCAGAAAGAAATTTGTATGCAACTGTTTACATTTTTAAAAAATTGCTAGTGCACAGAAATACATTGCAAAATGTAAAGAAGTGGGGGTTTGTTTTCAGGAGCATAGGGTATAATTCTCTCCCCAAACTGCCCCCTGCCCAGGCCCAGGCCCTCCATACACACTGCCCAGATTTGCGCCCTGGGTAGGTCACTTTGGTCCTGCTAATGCAGCGATTTGACTTCACCTCCTGAGGCACACTCCATTGTCTCTGGAAACAGACATATGCCAACAACAACAATAAAGGATCAGCATCCAAAATGGACCAAAAAGGGGAGAGGGGAAATCACAAGATACATTTCAGCCTCACTGATTTCAGGCCTTCAATTTGGGTCAAAATGCAAAGTTGAAACCAACTGCAGCTCTGATGATACAAGTCTTTCTTTTATTTTTGCTGTCAACAGCCAAGGCCAAAAGTTAATCACGTTACTCAGATAACCACATGGAGGCAGTCTTACTGCATTTACTAGTTAAGTTTGTTCCACCTTACTCAGCCAAACCTTTTCCAACGGTAACTTTTTTTGAGCTACAGCTGCGTACACCCACAACCACCTTCAAAGCACATTCCCCCTCCCAAATAATTCTGAGCATTGTTGCTGACTCAGTGGCGTAGCGTGGGTTGTCAGCACCCGGGGCAAGGCAAGTAGTTTGCGCCCCCTAACCCGTGGATTTTAGCAGGGGCAGAGAGCTGTGAGTGTGAGCGCCCCCCCAGATGTTGCGCCCAGTGCGGCCGGCCCCCCTGCACCCCCCACGCTACACCACTGTGCCGACTTCCCACGGAGTTGCAATTCCCAGCAGCAACCCTTACCAAATACAGTTAAAACTTTGTTAAGGGAGAGGTTTTCAGACTTTCCACCTCCGGGGGAACTCTTTCCACATTAGCTTGTCTGCTGAGCACATCTGTCAGTGTGTTACAGATTGTCCTGAGGCATATTTGGGAGGGAGGAAAAGGCATGCTCTCCCCATGTAGGGTACCGTTCTTAGAACGCACGATGAACCAAGAGCAACCCCCTGACACACCAAACATTGCAGAAGTTTAGTGGAAGCAGGCATGTTATCCTTCAAGAAAGGATGCCTGTCAATGGTGATCTTCTCTTTGAATATCATCTAATAAGCCTTGCAAGTCTCCCCAGCACATTAAAATGGTACCTCAGGTTAAGAACCTAATTCGTTCTGGAGGTCCGTTCTTAACCTGAAACTGTTCTTAACCTGAGGTACCACTTTAGCTAATGGGGCCTCCCGCTGCTGCCACACGACTTCTGTTCTCATCCTGAAGTAAAGTTCTTAACCCTGTGATAGGAATGTTGAGGTCTTAGATACATGGTAATGTTCATAAGCGTACCAACCAAGCACGTACATAGATCAGCACAGGAATCCCGACCTGAAACCATTTTGATTCCCAAACTGACCAAATGTTCTCACTGCAAGGAGGGAGGGGGGTCGGGGAGCCTTCCCATTGTCTCAGGAATTGAGTAATCAGCATTCTAATGGGTGACAGACTATCAGGAAAGGCAATCAGATAACCTGGGGGGGAAAGGAAATACAACATTCAAATTTCTGTTTTAGACCGCCTTTTCTGTGATGTAGGTATGATGCATCTGGGGGTGGTCTTAGGTTACACCCCTTCTGTGATGGATGGATGGATGATGTTTCTGGGGGTGGTCTTGATCTTTGCTGTTGTTTAGTCGTTTAGTCATGTCCGATTCTTCATGACCCCATGGATTTACAGGGTAGCAATTTCAAAAATCTTTATAAGGCCTTGCGCGCCATTGTTCTGAGTTCCTCCTCCTTTCCTGCGGGTGAGGAGAGCACCCTGTTGCAACAGATCAATAAAGATCAGGCTTACTAGCTGCTTTGCTTCTCAATATTCTCTGGTTGGCCTCTGTTATTTTCTCCCACCAATAGGGAACCTAATGTAAGGACTCTATATGGGCTCTTGGATACCCCATAAGGGAAAAGGGCAACTTTTGTTTACAACAACCCGTGGTACTATTTTTGGGTTAGCGGAGTCTGTAACCTGAAGCGTCTGTAACCTGAAGTGTCTGTAACCTGAGGTACCACTGGACAGTGGTACCTCGGGTTAAGTACTTAATTCGTTCCGGAGGTCCGGACTTAACCTGAAAGTGTTCTTAACCTGAAGCACCACTTTAGCTAATGGGGCCTCCTGCTGCCGCCGCGCCGCCGGAGCATGATTTCTGTTCTCATCCTGAAGCAAATTTCTTAACCTGAAGCACTATTTCTGGGTTAGCGGTGTGTGTAACCTGAAGCGTATGTAACCTGAAGCGTATGTAACCCGAGATACCACTGTACTGGAAAACACTACTCTCATACCCTCTAAGTCTCCCTATTTTCCATGGACGGTCCCAGAATTATGAAACCCACCCCGGCTTCTGATTTGATCCTGGAATGTCCCCATTTCTCCCACCAGCAGTGGGCCCAGGGAAGATGGGCTGGCACTCGTCTCAAGTGGCAGTGGCAGTGGCGGCTAAAAGGGAGCATCCCATTGCCTCTCCATGGCCACTGCTCCTTGCCTCCCTCCCTTGGGCAGTTCAAAGCGGCCACTGGAGTGCAGGTGAGGAGGATGAGAGTCTGTCACTGCCAAGGCTCAGCCCCTCTTGACTCAATAGCTCTGGGGGGCAGTGGCGTAGCGTGGGTTGTCAGCACCCGGGGCAAGGCAAGTAATTTGCACCCCCTAACCCGTGGATTTGCGCCCCCTAACCCTAACCCCCAGATGTTGCGCCCGGTGCGGCCGGCCCCCCCTGCACCCCCCACGCTACGCCACTGCTGGGGGGTAGGCAGAGGGCAGGGCTGCCCTGGATGGGAAGAAAGAGGGAGCAGAGCAGAGTGCAATGGGATTTCCCAAAGTGTGGCACCTAGCAGCTCTCTACCCAAGTACCCTCTCCCCAGCAATCTAGTCAAATACAGTGATACCTCGGGTTACATATTCTTCAGGTTACAGACACTTCAGGTTACAGACGCCACTAACCCAGAAATAGTACCTCCGGTTAAGAACTTTACCTCAGGATAAGAGCAGAAATCGTGCAGCGGCAGTGGGAGGCCCCATTAGCTAAAGTGGTACCTCAGGTTAAGAACAGTTTCAGGTTAAGAACGGACCTCCGGAACGAATTAAGTTCTTAACCCGAGGTACCACTGTACTCGCTTACACTTAGAAGACCATCCAGAGCCGATGTGGGCCTAAATATTTGTATTTATTACTTATTTACCATATTTATATCCCATCTCATCTCCCAAGGAGCTCAAGGCAGCACACATGATTCTTTTCCTCCCCATTTTATCCTCACAACGACCCTGTGAGGTAGGTTAAGGCTGAGAAACTGTGACTGGCCTAAAGTCACCCTGCGAGTTTCACAGCTGACAGGTTCCACTCTCCTGCTCCGAATGGATGTTTGTACTAGTGGGGAGGCTGGACCCTTTGTGGAGCTGCCTCACCTAGCAGTTCTCTCTTCTGGATCTGTGCTCCTCTGGATCTGCAGCCCGGTATCTGCATCACCAGAGCTCATCTCGCCTAGCCGGCTGCACGGACCACCATTCAAAGGAAAGCAATAAGACTGTAGCTTATAGGAGAGGTGATGAAAGGTGATGAAGGAGAGCTATTGCTTGGACACAAGGGCATTTCTTCCGTCCCACAGTCAGCTTCTGGTGGAACACGTTTTGCAGCTTTTGAGATGCTATGGAAAGTTGCCAGGCTTGTTTTCCCAGCGCAGTTGCAAAACTCAGGGGAGGCGGTGTCTGCACTTATCACAGGTGTCAGTCTTGCTTTCAAGGTTTCCTCCAATTCTCTGGAATAAGCACTATTTGCCTCCAGCAGAAGCGTGCATCCACATCACATCTGATCCCAGTTCAAAGGCCACCTTGGCCAGTGGAAAATACTAGGAGGCTTTTGGCAAGCCTCTGTCCTCCACCCCCCCATCTCCACAATTGTGTTATGGAATGTGGGGCCCAGCCCCCCCCCCAGCCTTCCCTTTGTGCTTCAACAGTAGTCTTAGGTGCAGAGATTTAACCAAAGAATCTGCCCACCCCCACGTTCTCTCTCTCCATTCCTGGAAAAAGCACCATCTGCTAGATTCCCTTACTGCAGGCTGTCATGAAAGACTCAGGAGCCACTGGGCCAATAAGACAAGTGGCAACCTTGCATTGGAATAATAACACCAACTCAACGGATAGGGCAGCACCTGAAGAAAGTACAGAAGTGGCAAGGTTGTCAACTGCGTACTCTAACATTTCTCTGATGAAAATAGGGATGTCCTATTCCATAATAATTGTGAAATAAAAAAAAAGGTCTTTTATATATATATATATATATATATATATATATATATATATATATATATAAAATAAATGTTCATAACTGCATATATAAACCATATGTTTTGAAACCCCACAGAAAAGGTCCTGAAACCATTTTGTCCTTCCCAAATTGACATTCAAATATTTCTCAGCAAGGTCGAAGGAAAATGGAAAAGCCTCCCCATTGTCTTTTTGTTCACTAATCCTGTCATAAGAGTATGTCTGTGTATGAATAGGGTGAGCCTGTGACCTGGCTTAGGAACTAAGTATTTATCATTACAAAAGACTGGCCAGGCTCCCCAGGTAATCCAATCAAGTGACCATTAACAGGTAACCTGCCAGACAGGAGATAAACAACGCACTCAGATTTCTGTTGTAGGCCGCCCTTTCTGTGATGTACGGTAGGTATGATGTATCTGGGGGGTGGTCTTGAGTTACACCCCTTCTGTGATGTATGTATGATGTTTCTGGGGGTGGCAATTTAAAATGTCTATGTAAGGGCGTGCACACCTTTGTTCTGGGTCCTCCTCCTTTCCTGCGTGTGTGGGGAGCACCCTGTTGCAACATTCAATAAAGATCAGGCTTACTAGCTGCTTTGCTTCTCAATATTTTCTGGTTGGCCTCTGTTATTTTCTCCTACCGATGGAGAACCTACAAAGGACTCTATAAGGGCTCTTGTGTCCCCCATAAGGGAATAAGGGCAGATTTTTGTTTATTACAATTGTAATAATAATTTTGTTATTTATACCTCAACCATCTGACTGGGTTGCCCTGACACTCTGGGCGGCTTCCAACATATATAAAAGCATAATTAAACATTTAAAAACTTTCCTATGTGGGGCTGCCTTCATATGTCTTCTAAAGGTTGTATAGTTACTTTTCTCCATGGCTCAGGGGTCGCATTACTCCATATCCTCCAACCTTTCTCCAGTGAAAATAGGGATGTCCCAAGGGAAAGCGGGACTTTCTGGGATCAAATCAGAAACCAGGACGGCTTCTGTATATCCAGGATTGTCCCTGGAAAATAGGGACACTTAGAGGGTCTGGCACTGGCCAGAGGAAAAAGCAGCCTGGTTTGCTCTTGGAACTTTGAAGGAACTTTGAAGGAGAGCTGGGGTCAGGAAGCTCAGATTCCGGGACATGGCCCTCCTAGACTACACCCATCACCAGTCTCACTGGATTGTGAGTGGATTGTGTCCTCCTCCTGATAATGCCTCTTGCATGCTGTGATGGAGGTGTGTCGCATGTGTTGCATCCCTTGTTCTGTCTACATTTGCCTCTGGCCCCACCCACTAGCAGTGTGTGGCTCCCAAAGGGTTGTGCAATAAGGAATAAGGCCCTCAGGCTGATGGAAGGGGATGTACAATGAGCAAGAAGAAGACATCTGAAGGCAGCCCTGTTTAGGGAAGCTTTTAATGTTTAATAGATTATTTTCCCAGTAGTGATGTATGGAAGTGAGAGCTGGACCATAAAGAAGGCTGATCGCCAAAGAATGGATGCTTTTGAATTCTGGTGCTGGAGGAGACTCTTGAGAGTCCCATGCACTGCAAGAAGATCAAACCTCTCCATTCTGAAGGAAATCAGCCCTGAGAGCTCACTGGAAGGACAGACCCTGAAGCTGAGGCTCCAATATTTTGGCCAGCTCATGAGAAGAGAAGACTCCCTGGAAAAGACCCTGATGTTGGGAAAGATGGAGGGCACAAGGAGAAGGGGACGGCAGAGGACGAGATGGTTGGCATGTTTTCTCTAAGTTACCAGCATGAGTTTGACCAAACTGTGGGAGGCAGTGGAAGACAGGAGTGCCTGGCATGCTCTGGTCCATGGGGTCACGAAGAGGCGGACACGACTAAATGACTAAACAACAACAATTTTAATATTCTGTTGAAAGCCTCCCAGAGTGGCTGGGGAAACCCAGCCAGATGGGTGGGGTATAAATAATAAATTATTATTATTATTATTATTATTATTATTATTATTAGGCAGCTTGGGGACCTGAATGGGCCCATATTTCTCAGATATGCCTTCTCACCCCTGGAGTAGACAGCATTATCACCAACCAACTTCTGCAGCGCAAGCTTTCACTAAAGGCTACAGAAACCACTGGAAAAACAGGCAACCCAAACAGAAATAGAAAAACCAAAGAAAACTGTTTTTGAATACTTCCTTGGTACAGTTGGTGATAACAGATCTGCGGTCAAGATGCCAGTGATGATTTTTAGAAGATCTCACTGGCCAGGCTCACGTTCAAGAGTGTATGTATTTCCTTCTCCTGCAAGGCCTTGTGTTGCACATAGCTTGGCCAAGCCAAGGAAACTACCATATTTTTCACTCTATAAGACGTACCAGACCACAAGACGCACCTAGTTTTTGGAGGAGGAAAACAAGAAAAAGAATATTCTGAATCTCAGAAGCCAGAACAGCAAGAGGGATCACTGCGCAGTAAAAGCAGCAATCCCTCTTGCTGTTCTGGCTTCTGGGATAGCTGTGCAGCCTGCATTCGCTCCATAGGAGGGAAAAAGTGAGTCTTATAGAGCAAAAAATGCGGTAACTGCAAAAGGATTTTGCTTTGGACTTGCCTTTCGCAAGAGGGCATATTTATAGAAAACTGAAAGTAAGAGACACTTTAAAGTGCCCTCATGAAACATTCTTGGACTGGTCAAATGTACCCCAGAAATGGGTAGTCTGGAAAATTTCCAAGGGGTTAGCATCTCATGCCATCCAACAACAAAAGAGAATTGGATAGCTCTCTCTGAAAACAAAACGTTAGCACCACTCTGGTCAGGCTAATATACACAGGCAGGGATAATAACAGAGAGTCAAGATGTGAGACTTCAGAATTCAAATGCTTACAGGCTGCTTTTCTCCTCCTGCCTAGCAGTGTTGGAGATGGAATTCGGTTTCAGAGGCCCCTTTTTAATTCCAAGTGACCTTCCTAGAACGAAAGGTCCTGGGATATCTTGTAAAACCAGCAGTCAGCTCTGCCGCATTAAACCGGGAAGGAAAAGAAATGATACATTAAGTTGAATTGTCCAGAAAACACGACAGCAATCAGAGTAGCACATCAGTTGAAAGACCCCCACCCAAAAGACCATCTAAACACAACACCCAACTATTATCCTCTCCTGAGGGGGAAAAACCAACGGGTTTCTTAGAAGTTTGCATTAATTCCATCCTTCATACAGATTAATTGTTCCAGAATTACAAAACAGTAATTTGAGGCAAAACGGTCCTCTCCCTCTCCCTGTACAGTAAATGAATTTGCTCCCCAAAATTCTCCAGTATGAAGCTTGATGCGAAAAATTCATCAGATACTCTCAAAATAATTTGGTGTTTTGTTTTGTTCTGGAATACTGACACCCCATAAAATATTATTTCAGTATCTGACATTTTGCTTCTATCGCTGTTGGATAAAAATAACAAAGTCTTATGACACCTTAAAGAGTGACACATTTATACAGCATAAGTTCTCTTGGACTACAGTCCATTTCTCAACCCTCCAAGTGTCCCTATTTTCCAGGTACGTCTCTGATTTACAGAAGCCATCCCAGTTTCTTATTTGATCCGGGAATGTCCCACTTTTCCTTAGGATGCCCCTTTCTTCATTGGAGAAATGTGGAGGATGTGGAGATATCCAACCCCCAAGCTGTCTGAAGGCAATCCTGTATAGGGAAGCTTCTTTAATGTTTAGTGTTTTGTTATATTTTTGTATATGTTGGAAGCTGCCCAGAGTGGCTGGGGCAACTCACTAAGATGTGTGGGGTATAAATAGTAAAATCATCATTATGAAACCAGAGAAATGTTGGAGGGTATGGGATACATGAAGCGTTTTCCCACACTGCAGGCACATATATACATGGCAACAGGGGCCAGGGGGAGGTTGTAAACAATGAGGTCAGAGAGCAATGATCCTTTGTCTTGTTCGGCCCACAAGTGATATCAATAAAACTCTTGTTGAATTGTAATTCAGTGACTCCATGCTGCTGTCTCCCTTTGAAATTGCTCCAGGGTGACTACTCCAGGGTGGTCATTTACTGAGTGCCCAGAAAAATTAAATGTTCCCCCACTAGTTTTTGAGTATTTCCATTTGCGTGGACAAACGGAGTCCCCACCCCACCCCCAGGCAACCCCTGAGCGGAATAATGACTCAAGACAATGTGCTATGGGATTAAAATTGGCCACAACTTCATTAAATTTCAGATTCAGTTACTCTTTTGCACAAATTAGCCTATTTGCCCTTTGCAGAAGGGCATTGTTGGCATTGGAAAATGAATAAGTAAATGAGACCTTGGTGTTGTGGATAACCATCTGAGGTCCTGTCATGGTTTTGCCCAAGTAGATATGTGGACCAATATTTGACTGTTTTCATAGTTGCAATGGAATTAAGTACAGTATCTGACTTAACCAGTGGGGTGGCATTTAAGGTAAAGGTAAAGGGACCCCTGACCATCAGGTCCAGTCGCGGACGACTCTGGGGTTGCGGCGCTCATCTCACTTTATTGGCCGAGGGAGCCGACGTACAGCTTCCGGGTCATGTGGCCAGCATGACTAAGCCGCTTCTGGCGAACCAGAGCAGCGCATGGAAACGCCGTTTACCTTCCCACCAGAGCAGTACCTATTTATCTACTTGCACTTTGACGTGCTTTCGAACTGCGAGGTTGGCATTTAGTTATTGGTAATTATAACATCTGATTTTTTGGCAATTTTTTAAAAACAGCATTTGATCTCACCTTTAACGCAGACCAATGCAAAACCTGTTAAGCGTCCAGTCTTTATGTCTAGCTGTGCTGAAGCAGCTGAACCTGGAATAAGGGTCACTTATCCCAGCCCAAGTGCAAGGGAATCACTCCCTACCTTGCACCAACATGGCGTCCTGCCTCCTGCACCCGGGCAGCCACCACTGAGGGAGAGACCCAGGCAGAAGCATATAGTTGCCTCCTATGCCATCAGTCCATTCGTCTCTCTAGCTTAAGCTGTCCATAACAGCTCTTCAAGGTCTTCGGCAGAGAACTTCCTCAATTCTGCTACCTGAGAGCCTTTTGGCTGGAGATATCAAGACAAGAACCTGACATGCAGAATGTGTTCTCTTCCATGAAGCCACAGCATGGGGCACATGCACCACAAAATTCTTTAACGCAGTGTCTGGTTCCTGCTGCCATCTAAAGGACAGTTTTCTCAGAGGTCATAGCGTGATTTATGTATTTTGGTTTTAGCTCATATATTGTCAGTTTGGCTTCAAATATGCGTGTGTACGTCACCAAGACCTACCAAGACCTTTGGGTGAAGGGTGGGTGGGTGGGTGGGTCGTGTGTGTGTGTGTGTGAGAGAGAGAGAGAGAGAGAGAGACTTACACCTGTGTTTTTGCACTGTTTTGAGTGTGCTCCAGAAAGGTCAAGACTAGGTCTAGAGCAGGCTCATAGTAATGCAACAGGCTGCCTCTTTTGAGGACAGGGAAATCCACTACATCTCTGTTTCCATATAATTTACCATAATTTATCCTGGAGGATAGATAAATAGATAAATTTAATTTATCACACCTACTAGAAAATGATACACAGCCCACGGTTGTTTCCTTAGCTTAGTGGCCCTTTGTTCAACGCGTTGGGTTTCCTCTGCATCTCAACATGGAGGGAGGGGGCTTCCCTTTCCCATGAACTCCAAATCTCCAGCAACCACTCATGAGCAATGAGCTGCTTTTCCAACTTCTAATTCACAGCGCACAATAGCCACCGATACGCGGGGTCGCCTTGCTGTGTAAATAAGCAATAAAAAAAAGCCGAGAGATGTTCTGAATTTAAGCACAGGGTCGTCACTTCCCGTGCATTTTCTGAGGTCCTTTTTTCAGCGGACTTCTATGCCATTTTTAATCCCTAATCGTTCCCCCCCCCCCCCAAGTTTTGCACAGCAATTGTACTTTTGATCTCCTCGTGACACATCCCCTCCCCATCTCCTGTGTAGCGGTGGAGGAACACTCTCTGGCTTTTCATAACAGGAGCCACGTTATATGCCAAGCAACTCCAACCTGCAGAGGGGTGTGCTTCTCAACAGGGGCTGGTTCCTGCTAGGTGTTTACACAGGGTGTAGCACAATGAGGCCTGTGGCTATTACAGTAAGGTAAATATTGGAACTGGCAATTTGAGACATTCCATAAGTGTAGGCATGGTGAGAGACCAGGCAAGCCCTTCCCTTCATTTATGCCGCATGTCAGAATCCCTACTACATTTGTAAACAATGGCCCAGCTTTGTCTGGGTATCTGTCTTTCGGTGCACTCTCTGGGCTTTTCATTCAACGACCTTTTCCTCCACCTTAAACCCACCCTTCTCAAGCATTTACAACCCTCACCCTCTGCCACCAGCCAAGAAATGATGGAGAATGGCAACGTCGCTTTTACAGTGTGGTTCTTACACATGTAAGAAGGAGGGAACGGGTGGCGCTGTGATCAAAACCACTGAGCCTCTTGGGCTTAGCGATTGGAAGGTCAGCAGTTCGAGTCCGCGGGACAGGGTGAGCTCCCATTGCTCTGTCCCAGCTCCTGCCAACCTAGCAGTTCGAAAGCACACCAGCGCGAGTAGATGAATAGGTACCGCTGCAGAAGGGAGGTAAACGCTGTTTCCGTGCGTGCTGGCACTCGTCGCGGTGTTCTGTGTGCCAGAAGCGGTTTAGCCATGCTGGCCACATGACCTGGAAAGTTGTCTGTGGACAAACGCCAGCTCCTTTGGCCTAAAAGCAAAATGAGCACCGCCCCCCATAGTCAAGTTTGACTGGACGTAACCATCCAGGAGTCCTTTACCTTTTACCTTCTTTTACCCAGAAGTATGTGACGCTCAGTTCAGTGGGGCTTACTCCTGGGTAAGTGGGCATAAGATTGCAGCCTTAACATGTGGCTTCCTGTGAGGCATTTCACACCTGCCAGTCTAAAACGATTTAAGATTTCAATTTCGCCCCCAGGGTACGTCATTCTTCTCCATCATCCTGCACTAAGCCTAAGAATCTGTCACACTCTTGGCTACAGTCTTGATCTTCTGGAATGGAATGATTGGGCAGGATTCATCTAATCAACCCTGTCAGTGCAAGTCCTGTTGCTGGAGCAATAGGGCTTTCCTCTCCCCGCCTTTAGCCCTCCACCCCACAAATTGGCTTGGGGGCTCTGGAAAACCCCAGAACAGCACACGGGCTGGGGGGCAGAAGTGGGGGGGGGGGACAGAACGCAGCGCTGACAGAACACTCACCATAATGTGATGTTGAATTCCACCCTTAGAAATTAATTTTTGGCATTACAAGACATGTATAATTTGTTTCACAATGGCTGAGAAAATTACTGCGCAATCAATCAATCAAAACTTTATTAGCAAAGCCAACAGGCCACAGCTATACAAGAATTAAAAATAGAAATAAGGATAAAAGGGAGAAAAGAACAAGCAAAAGGAGGTCTGTCAGATGAACAATTCTGTCACTCAGATGGTGGCCCTCAATTTCATAGCTCTTTCGATGTACCTCGCGACCTTCTCTGTTATCTGACTATCCGTATCAGATAAGAGGAAATACAGTGTGATGTCTGGTGAACGGCCGGGGTTGGAGAGAATGAGTGGAGTAATAATCTCATTCCTTAGGTCTTTGTAAAGGGGGCAGGATAGGAAGACGTGGGGCACTGTTTCCGTGTTACCATCTCCACATGGGCAGAGTCGTTTTTCAAATGGGGTCTTTTGGTAGCGACCTTCGAGTACGGCCGAAGGGAGAACATCCCATCTAGCCAATGTAAAGGCACGTCTGTATTTTGGGATGGTTAATTTAAACAAATATGAAGCTGGAGAGTCAAAATGAGAAGGGGGAAAGTAGGTATACCATGGGCACAGTTTCTTTAAGATAGTCAGGTTGTTTTGCCGTTCAATGTCTTTCAGGCGCTGGCCTATTAGACTCTTTGCTTTAATGAGGCCCATTGATAGTAGGGACTGTGAATGCAGACCGCATGTAAGAAGTTTTTGATGCACAGTTTTGAACCACTTGCTTTTGTGGGGGTCTTGCATTACTAGAGGCAGTAGACCAGGTGGATTTAGATTAAGACGAAGCCAGTAGTTGAATGTTCTTTGCCAGGTCTGAGTTTCTACAGATGGAAGGCAGGCCTCAAGTTGTAATGCTGCGTTTGGAACACAGGAGGGGACGCCGAATATCTGCCTTAGGAATTTAGACTGAACAGTTTCAAGACTGGAGCAGTGGTTCCCCGTCCAGATTTGTGCCCCATACAGTAACTGCGCCAGAGGTTTTGCTTGAAAAACTTCAAAGGCTGCTGGGATGTATCTGCCCCCCTTCGTATAAAAGAAGCGAGACAGCATCTTAATACTTTGAGCTGCTTTTTCTTTGGCACATTTTTGATGGACATCCCAGGACCCGGTCGACTGGAAAACGATACCCAGATATTTGAAGGCTTTAACCTGTTCAATTGTCTGGTTATCCATCCTCCAGCTGTACTGTCTGTGTTTCCTTGCAAAAACCATAATTTTGGTTTTCTGATAGTTTATTACCAGTTGCTCTCTCCTGCAGTATGCTGAAAATTCACCTATGAGCCTATTTAAGCCTATTCTTGTTCGAGATAGGAGTATCGCATCATCAGCATACAAAAGTACTGATATTGATTTGTACTGCGCAATCCAAAGTATTAAGCTCAATGGAACTCACCCTCAAAGATGTGCATAGGCTTGCAGCCCCTTAACTATTCTGTAACACAGGGGCTCCAATATCCATCCTACTAAGACAGCTCAGAAGGATAGCATGGTTAAAGGTACCAAAAGCTGCTAAGAGATTCAAGTAAGAATAACAGGACGACATTCCCCTTGTCCTTCTCTAGATAAAAGGTCCATCAGGTCCTCTGTGTGTTTTAAAGGATTGATGCAATTTTTTTCTTGATTTTCTTGTTTTTATCTTTTCACAAACTGCTTGGGGGGGGTCTTTTATAATCAAGTGGTGTGTAAATTTTATGCCATAAAATAATACGGCCTGAACCCAGATTGAAATGGGTCAAGATAATATGTTTCACCAAAACAGTACCTGCAGTTGGTGCGCCACAACCCTTGAAATTGACTTCCCTATAAAGGAGGGGGGCATATTTGCATTGGGGCAGTAGTTGTCACAAAGCAACAAAGGATCCAGGGTGGACTTTTTCAGGAGTGGGAACTTTCAGGATGCCTGGGACCACAATGTTTGATTGCTACAGCAATATGGGAAATGGATATTCAACCATGAGCTGATGTTGGCCTTTATGTCCGGTCGGTTTTGCTCAAATCCTGCTGACGTATTGCTTTTATGTTGTTTGTTTTTATATCTAATCTGAACAGTTATTGCTTTTGTCATTTCTGCACAGTGCTGGTAACAGTTTAGACAGGACAGCTGTCTAACTGTTGTCAATTGTCCTGGTATTTCCCACAATAGTGAAACTGTATTACATTTATATTTAAACTGAACTACAGTGGTACCTTGGCTTACATACGCTTCAGGTTACATTCACTTCAGGTTACAGACTCTGCTAACCCAGAAATAGTGCTTCACGTTAAGAACTTTGATTCGGGATGACAGCAGAAATCGTGCTCCAGCGGCGCAGGAGCAGCGGGAGGCCCCATTAGCTAAAGTGGTGCTTCAGGTTAAGAACACTTTAAGGTTAAGTACGGACCTCCAGAACGAATTAAGTACTTAACCCGAGGTACCACTGTAATTAATTCCAAATTTGCATCTATATTCATACATTGGCATATGCAATCTTTAATGCAAATCAGTCATCTTTTGAGGTGTGCTTAAGCGATCATTCTAGTTGCAGGCCCAAGCTTGTGGCTCATGAATGGTCACTGAGGTGGAACAAAGATCACAAGAAGAACCATTTGGACCAAGCCAAAGGTCCATCTTCTCCAACATCCTATCCTCAGATGCCTTTTTTTCCTCCATTAAAATTTATCTACCGCTTGATTGTAAGAAGAAAAAAATCAAAGCAGTTTAAAAACCTTAAAGAGGCTTATGGGAAGCTCAGAAACAAGAGCTGAGTGTACATGTAACAGCATTCTACCTACCTGCGATTCACAGCAATTAGTATTCAGAGGCATACTGCCTCCAACAATGAATTTATACCCCTGTCTGCGTCAAGAGATCAGAACTGCTCCTGCCACATTGGGGGAAGAACTGAGGCTTTTTGCCTGCCAAAAAAACATTTATTCAAAAGGTACAATGCAGTTACAATACAATACGTTTTCAATCAATATATCACCTCTGCAGACACCTCTGTGATGGTGGCATTAAAATATCCTGTTATTTTTCAATAAAAAAGAAAAAGGGAGACCAGATCGTGTCAAAGGTATCTGAACTGATTTGATGGCAGAACCCTTGATGGAGCCCTTCCTCACCAACATTTGGCTGTCTAGGCTTTGGCAAAAGAGTAAGCCCTCTGCAGGAGTTTCTCACTGCCGAGAAAGACCTATTTATCGTTGAGGAAAATCATGGCTCTGTAGCACCAGAGCCTACTAAAAAGTTTCACTCACAGACCTTGGCAAATGGGGAGATATATATGGGAGAAGCAGCATCTTAAAAAGCAGAGACATCACCTTGCCAACAAAGGTCCGTATAGTTAAAGCCATGGTTTTCCCAGTAGTGATGTATGGAAGTGAGAGCTGGACCATAAAGAAGGCTGATTGCCGAAGAATTGATCCTTTTGAATTATGGTGCTGGAGGAGACTCTTGAGAGTCCCATGGACTGCAAGACGATCAAACTTCTCCATTCTTAAGGAAATCAGCCCTGAGTGCTCACTGGAAGGACAGATCATGAAGCTGAGGCTCCAATACTTTGGCCACCCCATGAGAAGAGAAGACTCCCTGGAAAAGACCCTGATGTTGGGAAAGATGGAGGGCACAAGGAGAAGGGGATGACAGAGGACAAGATGGTTGGACAGTGTTCTCGAAGCCACAAACATGAGTCTGACCAAACTGTGGGAGGCAGTGGAAGACAGGAGTGCCTGGCGTGCTCTGGTCCAGAGGGTCACAAAGAGTCGGACACGACTAAACGACTAAACAACAACAACAACATATGGGAGAAGGCACTCTCCATCAGATATTCCAGGCTCAGGTCATGTAGGGTTAAGAACCAGTGTCTTAAATTTAGCCCAGAAACAAATAGGCAGCCATTCAACCCCTTGAAATCTGAAATGGCATCATCCAATGAACTCTGCATCATGTGATTTAGCTGACTGCGTAGATTGGTTTTGAGACAGGAACAAGGAGGAGAGACCATGAAAAAGTTTAGAGGCTTCAAAAGAAAGCATATGCCATTCCCAGCTGTTATCACTGGTATTCTTCTGACTGGGTTTTGCTCTTAAGAACGCTTCCCTTGGCTGACCAAAATGCCTTTCCATAAATAGCCTGCTCATAAAATTCTGCAGAACTATCCCAAGCTATTTAGAGCTCCTAACAAATTCCACATTGGAAAACAGTACCATATTTACAAAAAGCCTGGTGTGATGCACCTCAGCGCATGCTACTTATGTACTTCTGCTTCTGTTAAATATAAGCAAATGATATATCTACAAATAGCACCCAATGAATGTGTGATCTGGCAAAGTGACGTTGATCTAAGCCTCCTAGTGACTACAGAGAAGTGGATGCTATTATACTGTAACATGTGTGGCACTACAACCTGGCACTGGTTTATTCCATTGCAAATCCAAAACCTGGCCCATAAGTTGCCAAGAAGGTCATCAGCCCACATTCTTGCTCCTTTGCATTGGGTGGGCTGTCCAACTTTTTAAATAATAGTATCAATAATTAGTAAAGGGACCCCTGACCATTAGGTCCAGTCGTGACCGACTCTGGGGTTGGAGCGCTCATCTCACTTTATTGGCCGAGGGAGCCGGCGTACAGCTTCCAGGTCATGTGGCCAGCATGACTAAGCCACTTCTGGCGAACCAGAGCAACACACGGAAACTCCATTTACCTTCCCGCCGGAGGGGTACCTATTTATCTACATGCACTTTGACGTGCTTTCGAACTGCTAGGTTGGCAGGAGCAGGGACCGAGCAACGGGAGCTCACCCCGTTGCGGGGATTCGAACCGCCGACCATCTGATCGGCAAGTCCTAGGCTCTGTGGTTTAACCCACAATGACACATATTCATTTATGTGTATCTGTGCCATCAACGTCATACAAGTGCTGCTAAAAACCGCCTTGGGCTGTGCCTCAGGAGGAACCTATCACCAGGTAGATGTGTCCTTTGGGAGAAGATGACTCAAGAGGGCCTACAATAAGAGCAGGTCTGTTACGTCTCCCACTTTCCAAGCATCTATTCTTATCCAGATCAGTCACACTGCCGAGCATCATAGTCACATGGGATTATTGCTGAGCTGCAATTTGACACCAGTATTTTAATGGGCGCAATAAATTTGAGCTGTTAAACCAGTATTTTTATTGGCAGAAAGGAGAGGCATCCAGCAGGCAATTCAGAGCAAAAACAACTCTGGGCCAAATTACACATTATATGGAAGATTCAGGAGCAGTGGCGTGGTGTGATGTGGCTGTTGTCGGCATGCAGAGGGCCAGAGGGCATGCAGAGGCCAGCTGGCTAGCTCCGGCTGGGCCATTCCCTTCCAGCCGTCCCGCTGTGAAGACCATCACCACTGCTCTGATGTAAATCAGCGAGCCGGGCTTCAAAGCCAGGGCACACTATCAGCTGATCGAACTGAGCACACAGAATAGGTGTGAGGCTTGTGGAAGCATACTACAATTACAGATTTATTAATCATAAACCAGGACAAAGAAACATGTCGTCTCTCTCTCTCATGTCGTCTCAGAGAGAACAGTACAAACAAAAGCTATACAGTGGTACCTCGGGTTAAGTACTTAATTCGTTCCGCAGGTCCGTTCTTAACCTGAAACTGTTCTTAACCTAAAGCACCACTTTAGCTAATGGTGCCTCCTGCTGCTGCCGCGCTGCCGGAGCACAATTTCTGTTCTCATCCTGAAGCAAAGGTCTTAACCTGAGGTAATATTTCTGGTTAGCGGAGTCTGTAACCTGAAGCGTATGTAACCTGAAGCGTATGTAACCTGAAGCGTATATAACCCAAGGTACCACTGTACACACAATGGAAGATCCCAGCAAGCTGTGCTGGAATGTAAACAGACATGTGACACGTAACAATCCCATGTCTGTTCCTTAAGGTGGAATGGAAATGTCAACAGTGGCACGGGTTGCCAGTGCCCATCTCCTCCTCTTCCACTCTGCAACCACCTGTGTGCCCAGCAGCAGTGGGCAGGCAGCATGCAGAGGAGGAGGCAGGTCCAGGTAGTGGTGGAGCGGTGGCAGTGGCAGTGGGGGGCAAATGGTGCCACCCCCTCCCACTTGCCTAGAGCTTGTTGCTTCAACTCAGTTCATGGGCAGGCCAGCCCTGGCATCAGCTGGGGAGGAAGGGACAACCACCAATGGGGCTCAACTGCTCTCTGCCCCAGCCAGCATGGCTAATGGTCAGGGGAGATGGAGTCCAACCGCACCCAAAAGCTAGAGGTTTATCATCCCTGCCCCACAAGGATGCTGCTGCAGAAGTCTTCACATTACTGGCCCTTGGAATTTTCAGACATAGCCCAATGCAAGATGAGACAACATAAGGAATGCGTGTCTGTTGCCAAGAACAGCAGCCCCAGGTCTCCTTGCTTCACCTCCCCAGCAATGTCCAGGAAAGGAAGACTTGTGAATTAATGTCACCACAATCAATTTCCTGGCCATGGCAGGAAGCAAGGTCATGTGATACTTCTTTTCCTAGGGTTGAGGAATAAGGTAAGGCAGGAAGGTGTCTTCTAAGAAATCAGAACATTGGCTCCACCTAGTCCAGCAGTGGCTCTCCAGGATCTGAGAGAGAGAGAGAGATCTTTTCCAGAGATGCTTGGGATTGAACTTGGAACCTTCTGTATGTGCTCCACCGCTGAGGTCATGAGCGTAGCCAGGAATTATGTTTTTTTTTAAAAAAAAATTTTATTAAGAGTTTTGTTAATACAGTAGAGAAAAGACAGAATAAACAGATAATAGACAGAAAAAAGAACAAACATAAAATTTAACATCTTGTAATACCCATCTTTTCTTCATCTTTTGGACTTCCTCACATCTCCCGCTCTTGCTTTCCAAATTATAAAACTTTAGCCAGCAGTTTGTCACCTTGTTTCAATTCTTATTATACACATTTCCAATGTTTTGTCCCTAACTTTGAATATTTTTATCTAGGTCTTAAATACCTAATTTTAACACGATGTTTATTCAAAATTTCTTTTTTCTCATAAAATTCACTCATTCTCATAATCTTATCAACTAACTCTATGGGCCCTGTTATTTTCAAATCTCTCATCCTTCTTAGCACTCATATAGTTTACAATGTTTTTGTAGATAGTCCTTGAATTTCTTCCAGTCCTCTTCCACGGCTTCCTCTCCCAGGTCTCGGATTCTGCCGGTCATTTCTGCAAGCTCCATGTAGTCCATCAGTTGCATCTGCCATTCTTCCAGCGTGGGCAAATCTTGAGTTTTCCAATACTTAGCGACGAGTATCCTTGCTGCTGTTGTTGCATACATAAATAATGTTCGGTCCTTCTTTAACACCCTCTGGCCAACAATGCCCAAAAGGAAGGCCTCTGGTTTCTTGGGAAAGGTATACTTAAATACCTTTTTCAGCTCATTATATATCATTTCCCAGAAGGCCTTGACCTTAGGGCAAGTCTACCAGAGGTGAAAGAACGTTCCTTCAGTTTCCTTACATTTCCAACACTTACTATCTGACAGGTGATATATTTTTGCTAGCTTGACTGGGATCATGTACCACCTATATATCATTTTCATAATATTTTCTTTCAAGGCATTACATGCCGTAAACTTCATAGCCAGGAATTATGTTATGGGGGAGCAGGACCTGTCATCATCCTCTGTCTGCCTCCATCCAGCAGATTCGGAATGAAATGTCTCAACAACAGTTTTTTTAATTTGTTTTCTTTCGACCCCAAGTGCTCAGGAAAATCTGTCAAAATCTTCAGTATTTGAAAACTAGGAAGTTAAATTTTTAAAAATTAACCTTTCATGCGGTTAACGAGTGTGGTTTGCAAAATTATAAAGCACACGTCTTTATCATTTTTTTAAAAAGTCTTTGCGGAAAACCATTTCAGCACTTTCTTCTCAAATTTCTCCTTTTCCCTCCAATGAACTATATCATAGATTGAGCCCTGAGGGCTTTCTGCAGTATGAATAGTCTGTGGGAAACTTCGAATTCATTTCTAGACAGGCCCTGCAGGTGCAGGCTCTCAGGAGAAAATGCCAGAAACTATGAGAAGCTTCCAGAACCAAGCTACCTGTGACGCAATTGGTCAGCTCATGGAAGCCACGCCTATCGCTCAGTCAGGTTGCCAGCTGCATTGCTAGAACGCACGACATCATCCAAGCTACCTCAGAGAGCATTTCAATTTCAAATACTCTGATTATTTCTACTTTTAGTTAAAGTAAATGTCCCTGGCTGAGGTATGGGACATAGGAAGCTAAGAAAAATGCCTATTTAGTATTGCTTGCATTTTGACCAGCCCATTTCCCCCCCTGAAGGCCAGGATGACTCTTACAAATATCAGCTACAGAAGCAGAAAATCCTGCATTCAGCTTTCTTGCATAACTGGGGTTACATTCTTTTAAAGAATATTGTGCCAAAAAATCATCACTGACTTCAATTATTCCCTTTAAAAAAATTTAGCAGTCTCATCAAACCATGTGACTTTTATTCAAGTATAAGTAATTTGGGTTTTTTGTGTTTTTTTAAAAAAAGACAGAAGATACCTTTAACCGGGTGGCATGACTGAGAGCTTCATTGGTCAATAAGACTTGGCAGTGCCAAGGGAACTCCGTGATAACTAGCAGGCAAACTCACAGGCTTCCTGCCAACTAGATAAGCATTGCAGGAGGTGCATGAACCTGGAACCAAGTCCAGTTTCATCCTCAAACATATTCAAGTGGAACTCAACTGCAGTAACATCTCGCAAATTCCCACATTGCCTCATCCTTTCTCACATCAGAGTACATATTACACAATCTATTTTATGTGGTGTGCAGAGTCATGCAGGCTCACAGATGCAGGTGAGAAGAAACTTCGAGTGCAACAATGCCTGTGGTATCCCCAGTTGAGCACAGAATCGCAATTTGGGTAGCACGAGTGAGGAGAGAGAAACCTTGCTCCTGAATGAATGTACTGTATTTTTCGCTCTATAAGATGCACTTTCCCCCTAAAAACTAAGGGGAAATGTGTGTGCGTCTTATGGAGCGAATGCAGGCAGGAGGCTCTGCTCAGTGCTCCCTTTAAAGAGCCGCATGGAGCGTGTGTGCGGCTCTTCGGGACTTTTCCCCGAGGGAGAAGGGCTGCCCCGAGGGAAAAGCCCCGAGGAGCCGCACACACACTCCGCACGCTCTTTAAAGGGAGCGCGGCTCTTGGGTGAGCCTTAGCCGTGCAGCCTCTCCCGGGCAGGGGATGAAGGCTCCCCTTGCCTGGGAGAGGCTGCGCGCGGACAAGCAAGAGGCCAGAACAGCCAGCGGGATCACTGTGCTTCCTGGCTTCTTGCTTAGGCGTGCGCAGCCTCCCTGGCCTGGGAGAGGCTGCGCATGGCTATTCCATAAGCCAGGACAGCCAGTAGGATCGCTGCGCTATAATCCCGTTTGGCTGTCCTGGCTTCTGGGATTCAGAATATTTTTTTTCTTGTTTCCTCTTCCAAAAACTAGGTGCGTCTTATGGTGTGGTGCATCTTATAGAGCGAGAAATACAGTGATTTCTGGATGTTGTTGCTTTTGCTTGGCACCTAGAGGTGTATAATGAGGGCGCCAGCTGAACCTCCCTGAGGAGGGCACTCCACAAACAGGGAGTCACCACAGAAAAGGCCTGTTCTCGTGTTGCCACCCTCCAGACCTCTCATGGGGGAGGCCCACAAAGAAGGGCCTCAGAAGATGATCGCAGGGTCCTGGTCGGTTCATATGGAGAGAGGCGGTCCTTGAGGTATTGCAGTCCTGTGCTGTTAAAAAGGTAAAGGGGTGAAGGGACCCCTGACCATTAGGTCCAGTCGTGACAGACTCTGGGGTTCATCTCACTTTATTGGCCAAGGGAGCCGGCGTACAGCTTCCGGGTCATGTGGCCAGCATGACTAAGCCACTTCTGGCGAACCAGAGCAGTGCACGGAAACACCGTTTACCTTTCCACTGGAGTGGTACCTATTTATCTACTTGCACTTTGACGTGCTTTCGAACTGCTAGGTTGGGAGGAGCAGGGACCGAGCAACAGGAGCTCACCTTGTCGTGGGGATTCAAACCGCCGACCTTCTGATCGGCAAGTTCTAGGCTCTGTGGTTTAACCCACAGCGCCACCCGCGTCTCTGTGTTATTAGAAGACACCTATTCCTCTCACAAACCTGCAGTTCTCAGAGTTGTTTAATAGTCAATTGCTCTTCCTGGGGGCGAAAATTGCTGGTTCTCTATTACTGAGGCAGAGCAGCTTCACCTTATGTCCTGCAGTATAGTAGCTTCAACATGACCTTCTTACAGTTCATAATGGAAGCATGAGGCATATCCAGTAGGATCAGATCGGCTCACAGGAGTAATGAGTCCAGAAAGTCGTTGGTAGCATTTCTCCTATGTTTCCACTTCAATATCCTCCATTGGAACCAACTACGTTTAAGGGTGTTTGCTGATGAAAGTTCAAGGCCTAGTTTTCATGGTTCAGGGAGTCTATTTCTGCTGAGGAACTGGCTTCTGCTGTCCATAGGAACAAAGGAAGGAGCCTTCAACCAAATCAAATCATTGGTGCATCTAGATACCAGGAAATAAACCTTCTGGCTCCAATGTCACAAGTTCTGTTTTTCTCCTTTCCACTAGCAGTAGTCAGTGGCAGGGACGTGTTTTTCTGTGGTAACTGCTGCAGACACAGGGCCACCAATGAGAAGGCGCAAGAGAGCCACTCTGCCTGGCCTTCTGCCTTCTGGAACAAGTTTCCCAGCTACTGACTTGAAAAGGCATGCCAGGATCTCTGTTGTTTTACGGCGCAGAGGAAGAACAGCCTCGTCCCACCCCCACCTTTTATTAACAAGTCAGTTCATCATCAGAACCAAATAATGTTTGTTTAAAAGACATGCTCATGTTATGCAACCCCTGTTTAGAACTGACCCATTGACCTCCACGTAGATATCAATTTAGTACAACCTCTGTGTTGGGGAATGAAACCTTGTCAATTTATTCCCCAGTCACATCCAGTGACTTTGAGGCAGTTTTATGCCCTGTTTGATCTTGGTCACTCTTTAAATAGCTGCCAGATTTCAGAAAGCTGGCACTTGTTCATTATGATGCAATGCAGAAATCTCCTTGCACCGACCCAGAGAATTAGGCCAAATAATTATGATACAGAATATGTCCAGCAGATTGAAAATTCTGACAAAGCAATGAAATGAGGAAGGGGAAGACAACTCTCTGATAGCACGAGTTTGAACTTTAAAAGCTTTAGAGCAGCGTATCTTCTTCTACATTTCAAGAATAAATTATTATCTCATCCATCTAAAATGATCATTGATTAGTGGTGATGAAATAGGTAAATATACCGGCTGGTCATGGTCAGACATGAAGGACATTAGGTCCTCTCATGATTTTGGAAGGGTTTGAAGCAGGAAGCAGCAGCACTCTCCAAAAAATGCTGAACACCTTTGGGTGATCTTGGGTATTGATGGGGCGCTGGCAGGGGTTGCTACGCCGGTGCATCAGATCCATCTAGGTGGAGGGGGCAAAGAGATTCCTTCTTTCAGATCCCATTTGTATCCCAGGAAGCTCCAGAAACTCAGAGTCCATCTAGTCCATGGGTAGGCAACCTAAGGCCCAGGGGCCGGATCTGGCCCAATCGCCTTCTAAATCCGGCCCAAGGACGGTCCGGGAATCAGTGTGTTTTTACATGAGTAGAATGTGTCCTTTTATTTAAAATGCATCTCTGGGTTATTTGTGGGGCATAGGAATTCGTTCATTGCCCCCCCCCCAAAAAAAATATAGTTCGGCCCCCCACAAGGTCTGAGGGACAGTGGACCGGTCCCCAACTGAAAAGGTTTGCTGACCCCTGATCTAGTCTATGACTAAGTACTGTACATTCACACGTTTTCTCCAACGAGCGCAAAAGGAACAAATGTGCTTCCCACCGTCAGGCTTAAGGAAGAAGCAGAGAAAAACAAGGTAGAGTCTTTTCTAATGACTTTATTCATTCATCATAGCAAGAGACAAAAGAATTCTGCCTATCGATAATGGCATTGCTCCAACTGAGCTCCTCCTGCCTCCCTTCCCAGCAACACCATTTTCCCCTACGGTGGCTGCCCATGGCCAACTGTCTCTGGGTCCTTTGCTCTTGCACTCTTAACAAAGGCTAAGTTCTGGGAGAAGGGAAGTCAGAAAAACTCTCCAGTGACGTGTCAGCTGGCTGCTCTGCCTCTGTCTCCCTTTCCCCCTTCTAACACCTCCCAACTCTTCTGTTCACCAGTCTCTGCACTGTGACCTTCCTCAAACCCCAGCTGTAAATCAATACTGCCTTCTTCTTCTCTGGAAGCTTCAGGAGAAGAGGGGAGTGGTCGCCACCATTCCCCCTCCATCTCGTCCCCTTCAGTCCAGTCCTGACATCCACCCACTTTTATACAAACAATAACCTTGTGAAACATCAGGTACAGTGGTACCTCGGGTTACATACGCTTCAGGTTACAGACTCCGCTAACCCAGAAATAGTGCTTCAGGTTAAGAACTTTGCTTCAGGATGAGAACAGAAATCGTGCTCCGGCGGTGCAGTGGCAGCAGGAGGTCCCATTAGCTAAAGTGGTGATTCAGGTTATGAACAGTTTCAGGTTAAGAACAGACCTCCAGAATGAATTAAGTACTTAACCTGAGGTACTACTGTATAAATAGATACTGGATCAAGGGTCACCCAGTGAGAGCTTCACAGGTGACATGTGAAGACTGAACCTGGGTCTCTCCACTCCTAGTTCAACAAAATGAATTAGTTCAACACTGTTCTCTCTCCACAATGCCAGGAGTTCCCAAATTGTAGTCCACAAGCTTCATTCAGGTGGTCCACAACATGCCCACATTATTATTGCTATTATTGCTATTATTCATTTCATTTCTATACACAAAGCAGTTTACAATATGCTAAAACATTAAATAAAGCATTACTGAAGACAGTCAGATACAAAGTATATCTTCAAAGCAACATAATTAACATGGAAATAAAATATTATCTTAAATATTTCAAAATAAAACATTACAAAGGAGGTCAGCTACAGGGTGCACATTTAACGCAAACGAGTTAACAAATATATCTATATCTTAAAACATTTCAAAAGAATACATTACTGAAGGAAGTCAAATATTAAACTTTCATATTAATTTTTAACTGTATTTCTATTGTTTCTTTTTTATTATATTGTATTTTATTGACTGAAAGGCCACCTAGGGAGTTCATGGCTTCCTGGCCAATCTACTCTTAAGCTGCGGCACCTCCATGATGAGCTGTGATTCTGCTGTTGAATGCCTGCCCTTAACACATCCATTAAAGGCGTGAAAGACCTAACAGGAAAACTGTTGGCAACCCTAGCTATTTACAGTCAGGAATATATATATTACGGGGTCTTTGCTTAGAGATCACATTCACCCGGTACTATACCAGCTGCACTGGCTCCCGGTGGAGTACAGGATCAGGTTTAAGGTGCTGGTTTTAACCTTCAAAGCCCTATACGGCTTAGGACCCTCGTACCTACGGGACCACCCCTCCTGGTATGCCCCACAGAGGAACTTACGGTCTTCAAATAAAAATACCTTGAAGGTCCCAGGCCACAGAGAGGTTAGGCTGGCCTCAACTAGAGCCAGGGCTTTTTCAGCTGCGGCTCCAACCTGGTGGAACGCTCTTGTCACAAGAGACAAGGGCCCTGTGGGACTTGACATCTTTCCGCAGGGCCTGCAAGACAGAGCTGTTCCACCTGGCCTTTGGTCAGGGCGCAGCCTGACTCCCTCCTTTGGCAATCTTTACAAAACTTTAGTTTATGATTGCCATCAATTTTGATTTTAATTAATTTTTATAATGTTTTTATAATGTTGTACTGTTTTAGTGTTGTTAGCCGCCTTGAGCCCGGCTTCTGCTGGGGAGGGCGGGATATAAATAAAATTTATTTATATATATATATATATATATATATATATATATATGAATGAGAGAGATAACTTTGCCAGTTGGGTGGAGGGCATCAAGCTCATAAATGCTCCAGAGCAGAAGCTTACAGAGAACAGTAAAGACTGAGAGCATTCATTAGAAGCCTAGTTAAGACAGCAGGATGTCCTATCAAATATCTATCCAAGCTTCAATGACCTCTAGGTAGTGAGAAGGATGTCCCAGTGATTTGTCTTGACCATCTGCATTCTAGTTGGCCAAAACAGATGTCCTCAATAAACATACCTACCGCCTTTATTAGCAGGCCCTGGAGCACAGATTTACTCAAGAGATGCCCTGCAATAGTAAAAATGCCATTTAAAATGCTGCTTTAACTCAAACTGTTTTCAGAATGAGGAAGCAGAATTCAAACACCTGAGAATGGACATTTCATGCAGCACTATGTCTGCTTCCTCTGGTCTCCTTTCAAGTTGAAGCAGCCACTGTGGCTTTTGAGTTTCCATGGAAGAATGGAGTATGGAGGGGTGGCTTGCTTCCCTTCTGAACTGTTCCCCCTCCTTGCCTCTTTCAAATTCACACAAGATCACAGAATTGCTTTTGGCCCTGCAGGGCAGAAGAAATAGATGCCCCTGCAGGAGGTGAAAAGCAGGAAGGTGAATTCTGAGCACAAAAGAAGCCCAAAAAAGAAAGAGTTAAACAGCTGCCGAAACCCAAGAGGCTGCTTTCAGTTTAAAAAAGAAAAAAAAGGGAAAGATACAGTATTACTACTATTGATTACATTACTATCTTGCTCTTCTTACGATAATCAGAGGGTAATTTACAATGTAAAAACACAAAAATAATATACCGTAGTAACAAACAAAATCTCTCTCTCACACACACACACAGCTTAAAAGGCCACAGATACATGTGCATAATAATATAGCATTTAAGGTTTATTGTTCCATAGAAATCACATCACCCTCACCAACACACTGTGGGCCTTTTCGTTGTCCAAAGGGCAGTGGACACTGTCAATAGTACATGCCAGTCCTACCTGGACAGAACATTGGAAGACACTGGGAAGCTAATCTGTCAAGGCCAAATCAAAACAGGCTGAGTTCCAATGCCCACATCAAAGCTTGAAAGCCAGATAAAAAAGTCTGTTTTAATGACTGGGCAAGTCTATGCCAAAGAGAAGAGTTGTTTTGAATTACTGCAATGTTCTCGTTCCAGGTCTTCTCCAGAACTCTTTGCTGCGTAGTCTCAGGGTTCAACATAACACTGATTGTATAGGCTTTGCTACCTAAGGGAAAGGGAAGATGTCCTTTTTGCTATTCTGCATACAAAAAGCTGGCATTTTTTATACCTATAAAGTCTGTTTTTCACCTATAAAGTCTTAAAACAGCTCAGGAACACCGCAATACCTCAAGGACTGCCTCTCTCCACATGACCTGACCAAGACTCTGTGTTCATCATCTGAAACCATTCTTCATGTGCCTCCTCCATGAGAGGGTGGCAAGACAGGAATGGGCCGTTTCTGCAGTAGTTCCTCATTTGTGGAAGGATCTCCCCAGGGAGCTTTGCCTGGTGCCTTCGTTATACATCATTAAAGGTAAAGGTGAAGGGACCCCTGATCATTAGGTCCAGTCGTGGACAACGCTGCGGTTGCGGTGCTCATTTCGCTTTATTGGGAGGAAGCCGGCGTACAGCTTCCGAGTCATGTGGCCAGCATGACTAAGCCGCTTCTGGCGAACCAGAGCAGCGCACAGAAACGTCATTTACCTTCCCACAGGAGTGGTACCTATTTATCTACTTGCACTTTGACGTGCTTTCAAACTGCTAGGTTGGCAGGAGCTGGGACTGAACGACGGGAGCTCACCCCGCTGCGGGGATTCGAACCGCCGACCTTCTGATCGGCAAGTCCTAGGCTCTGTGGTTTAACCCACAGCGCCACGCAAAAACGTTCCTCTTCAACCCAGCCCTTTAAATGTGTTTATTTTTGGAGTGTGTTATTGCTTTGTTTTTGTTTCTATTAATTATTTTGTGGTTTTCTTTTGTATTTTATGCTGTGAACCGCCCTGAGATCTTTGGATGAAGGGCGGTATACAAATGTAATAGATAATAATAATAATAATAATAATAATAATACTGTAATCTTATTTCAACACTAGTGATGGGGCAGAATCCTATACCACATGAGGGCAGTAGGTTACCTTAGGGGATACAGGGCAGGTTGCACAGCACACACAGCTCTGTCCTGCAACAACTTGCCACCAACCAGCAGCTGCTGCCTGAAGCAGCCACCTTACTCTGCCAAATGGTAGGACCAGGCGAGCCCTGTTTCCAGAAATTTGTCGTGTTTTTCCTGTCTGCAGCTCTCCCCCTCTCTCTCTCTCCCCGCCTCCCCGCTTACTCCAAAGGTTGTCTCCTTGCTTCTGATCTTGGCATGCTTCTTGACCCATCCATCCTACACTTTGTTGACAAGATCAGCTTCTATTTGCCTTCCACTCTGGTGCAATCCTTGCCTGAAAACTTCGTAGACTATTGGTCGTTTTCAGATGTTTTTACACCAAATCATTGTACGCTCCTCATAACAGGGATCAATGCAAACTGATGGCACTTATATAGGTTGGTCTTAGGTGATTGAGCCTGGAATTCACACAAACCCCTAAACATTTACAGTCAGCTACACCAAATTTATCCAGCACTCAATTGTCTTTCCTCTTGGCAAGTATTGTGGCCACTATCTTATCTGACATCTGTCCCCTGGGCAGTTATTTACAATGCTTTCTGGGTATACAGAATCATAGAATTTTAGAGTGGGAAGAAACCACCAGGGCCATCTAGTCCTGCCAGTCCCCTGAGCAATGAAATAATCTTTTGCCCCACGTGGCACATGAAGCTGCTCCTTTGAGATTGAGAGTCTCATGCTCGATCGACTGAGCTGTTCCAGCTGGGATGTGAAAATAATCCTCAGGGCTAGCTCAAAATACTTTACTGCTTGTGACAAAGATTAATATTATCCCTCCCTCCTAAACTGTGGCATGTGGAGAAAAGGCAGAGGCAGATGTGGCCGATTCCACGCTTTATTATCTCTATTATAGCCCTTTGCCCATACTTAAACTAGAATGTCAAGACTAGGATTGGGAACACCTAGGTTTGAATCCTTCCCCACCTATACATTACTATTATACATTTATACCCTGCCTTCTTCCCTGACAGAGACTCAAGGCAGTTTACAGATAAAACAGGAACAGCTAAAAACACTGGGGTGGGGGAAAAGCTCACAGGGTGACCTTGGTCCACTTCCAGAGAAACCCACCTCACAGGATTACTGGGAGAATAAAAGCTGTCCTGGAAAGAGACCCCCTGTGTGCTGGGATATCAACCATCCTGGGGTCCTTTACCTTTTTTTACCTTTACAACGAAAAACAAGTACTTGCTGTGTTCCAAACTTGAGTCTCCCGCTGTTTTTGGACTACACCTCCCATTAAGTCCTAGGGACGCGGGTGGCACTGTGGGTTAAACCACAGAGCCTAGGACTTGCCGATCAGAAGGTCGGCGGTTCGAATCCCCGCCACGGGGTGAGCTCCCGTTGCTCGGTCCCTGCTCCTGCCAACCTAGCAGTTCGAAAGCACTTCAAAGTGCAAGTAGATAAATAGGTACCTCTCCGGTGGGAAGGTAAATGGCGTTTCTGTGCGCTGCTCTGGTTTGCCAGAAGCGGCTTGGTCATGCTGGCCACACGACCCGGAAGCTGTACACCAGCTCCCTCGGCCAGTAAAGCGAGATGAGCGCTGCAATCCCAGAGTCATACGCAACTGGACCTAATGGTCAGGGGTCCCTTTACCTTTAGCATGACCAATGGTCAGGGATGATGGGAATTGTAGTCCGAAAAAACCACAACCAACTGGAGACCCAAGTTTGGGAAACACTGTCTGCAAAGGCACTATATATTTGACACAGGTACTTTCTAAACAACAACAACTTCCCTTCAGAAAATCCTGAGGGGACTTTTTAACTTCCAACAGGGTGGCACAACTCAAGGCTGCATCCAGCGCCCCACATTTTCGGGAACCTTAACTTGTCCCACCCAGAACTGCAGGTTCCAGGCACCCAGAGCAAACCACAGTTCCCAGGATTATTGTTGTGCGTCCAGTTGGGGAAAGGAAATGCGCTCTTAAAAGTAGGTATGTTGCGCTTATTAGAAAAGGAGGCCTTGGGCGCCAAGAGCGACGCCTCCGTCTGAGAAAAGGCCTTAAAGCGCGCACGGGCCTGGGGTGGAAGAGGGCCGCTTGTCCCAGGCCTCCTTCCACGCTCCATCCCATTCCCGGCCCCCGTGCGCTCCAGATGCGCGCTATCACTTGCCGGGGCCGCCGCCGCCCCCTCCCCGCCAGCCAGCCCGGCGTCCACGCGCCATCCTCCTGGTCTCTCACGGGGAAGCTGCGCCGCCATTGGCTGGCGGAGGGCGGGTGAAGAGGCCGGCCATTGGCCGCGCCGCTGCTTCCTCCCCTGCCGGGGCTGCTCGCCGCCGAACGGGCGGCTCTTAAGGGAGCGGAGGGGGCGCTCGCTTCGCGTGCGCGCAGGGACCGAATGGCCTGGGCCGAGGAAGGAGGGCAGGGCGCCTCCGCGCAGGGCAGCGGAGCCGAATTGGGACGGCCTGTGAAGCTGCTGCAAGCCCGGGAAGCTGGTGCGCGGCCCTGCGGCTCCAGGTACGGGGCGGGGAAATGGGGCGAGCCAGGTGCGCAGGGAGGGCTCTCTCTCTCTCTCTCTCTCTCTCTCTCTCTCTCTCTCTCTCTGCCCAGCGTTTGCTTCTCTGAGGTCTGCCCCCGGAGCGAGCCAGGTCAGGAATGCATTTCAAAAATATATATTGCCTAAGTAGCGTAATGCTATGCAGGAG